>NW_024082827.1:42654-81801 GCF_003009895.1 Hyaena hyaena
GGCTCTTGTTGGTTTTAAAGACCTGTTATGCTCTCTGTTTCTATGAGCACTGCTATATCCAAGAAGGCTCTTTGACTTTCCAGGGCCTATCCTTTCAGAGAGTGTTTTTTGAATGGTATCCCCTGGTCTCTCTTGTTGGGACCTTGGTTATTTTATTTTCCTATTCGTAGTGATTTTTGGGACTCTCCACCTTGTGTACTCTGGCATGTGTCTTGAGGTAGCCCTGGAAAAGAAAACAGACAGACAAACACACAGGGAGCAGGAGCGCACAAACGCACAGGCTAACTCAACTAACATGCAAAGCGAGAGGGAAAACGAAAAAGTTAAGAGAAAAGACGGAGGAGGGAGGGCGAATAATAGGGAGTATAAAATACATAAAAGGGTCAAAAAGGGGAAAAGAAATGGAAAAAAGAAGAAAACTGATGGACAAAGAATATTTTAAAGCATATAACTGGATTTCCCAGCTACAGTTAAATAGCCGTGTGGATGTAGTGTTCGTTGAAGAGCATAGAGAGATAAGACAGGGTGGGATGAGGCAAAATTGGAAATAGAATGAACAGGCAGAAGGGATAAGAAGTTTTTTTCACAGAGGTAAAGGGTGGAATATGGTTGGATAGGTGAGAGAAGGATGCTGGAATTATCCAGAGAAACTATATAGTCTAATTACTCTTGAGAGAAAGAGATGAAAATGTCGGTAGGTGTAGAATTTACATTTACAGAATGGACTCATGATTGTTCAAGCAAGCCAGTGACCAGAGTTAATCAGGTCAGTGTTCTGGGGAAAAAAGAGAGAAAAGAGAAAGAAGAAGAAAAAAGAAGAAAAAAAAATGGGAGGGAGGAGGGCAGCTCTCAGGCTGGGCTGGGCGTGGCGTGATCCAATGCCTCAGGCGGGAGATCTGCCGTGGCGGTTGTGGGGAGGGGAGTGATGGTGCTCCAGCCCCTTCTTGTACCAAGCGCTGCACCTCGCTTTTTTGGGCATGTAAACTCCCCGTACTGGGGGCACTGCCGAAGTTGGTTGCACTCTTCAACTCAGGCCAGTTCCAATCTCCAAATCCCAGTCCGCGTGCTCCGCTGAAATTGCCTTAGACACAGCTTCCCAGGCAACCCCCTTGGGGCTATTCCAGGCCCCCTGCCGAGCTCTGTGGGTGGAGTCAGAATCGCTGCTTCCTTCTCTGTGTCGGGCTGGCGTGCATGGGTGGGGGCTTGCCTGCCGGGTGCGCTGAGCCCGAGCCCGCTGGAATGAGGAAAACCAGGTCCCTCTATGGCTCGTCACCCGAAACACGAACTCACAGGCAAATTTCCCAGTTTTTAGCTCCTTGCCTTCCCTCTGGAGTCCCAGCCAGCCAGGAGCGCGGATGCCTGGTGTCTGCGCGCGCTGCTCTTTTTGGGGCCCCAGCCACCCAGGAGCTACAATGGCAGCAGGCGCGCCACTACTCTGAAGTCCAGCCGCCAGGAGCCAGCACAAAGAAGCAGTCTGTGCGCTCAGGGCCCCTGGGACCACTTGGCGCAAGGGGACCTGGCGTGCACATATTTGGCAAGTACGGTCTTTCTATGCCCTGAGTGGAGGTTTTTCTGTTTTAGACTCTTTTTCCCCTCACTTCCCGCAGAGGGGGATCACCTCTGACCCTGGAGTCTCCGATCCCAGCCCGATTTTATCTTCCCCAGTTCACACTCACGTTAGAAGTCTTTCTCAGTGGATTCTGTGTCCTTTTTCTCCCAATCTCTCAGATTTTGTAAGGTTTCCAATGGCTTCAGAACTTTTCTGTGTGATGTATGGGCGCAAGTGCAAGTACGGAGCTCCTTACTTCTCCGCCAAAATGCCCCCTCTCTCCTGAAACCTTGTTAATATTGTTTACTAGTAATTCTGTGACCTTGGTCAATGTTACTCAATCCCTTTGAGGCCCCTTCCCCCCCCCCCCCATTTTGTACAGAGTAATAATGACTAAATCTGTAACATACTATATCCATCCTTGGTTTGGGACATCCGCTCAATGAATAATGGGTAATATTAAATGAGATAGGATGTTGCCTATACACAGGGCTGGGCCCTCTCCGAGAATGCTGACAAGTCTTAGAAGCCAGGAAAAATTCCCATTACATTGTTTGTCTTTGTACCTCAAGGTGGAAGTGGCAGGCTGCACTATGCCTGAGATAGTGATTCTTTACTAGGGACGCAATGATAGGCTAACCAGTGTTTAGAGCAGTGTTTTTGTCATGGGTAGTGTTTTCTTTTCTTTTATTTAATGTTTATTTTTGAGAGACAGAATGTGAGTGGGGGAGTGGCAGAGAGAGAAGGAGACAGAATCCAAAGCAGGCTCCAGGCTCCAAGCTGTCAGCACGGAGCCCGATGTGGGTCTTGAACCCACAAACTGTGAGATCATGACCTTGGCCAAAGGCAGATGCTTAACCAACTGAGCCACCCAGGTGCCCCTAGATACTGGTTTCTAAGGCCATGAAATTGTTGCCTTAAATCTATGTCTTTGCAATTAAAATATTAGCCATTGTCAAATAAATCCTGAAGGAACAGTATGAATGTCAGAATTTTGTTCTTTGTATTTATTTTTTTTTTTCATTCAGCAAATAATTCTTGAGTTTCTACTAACTCCTTTACATTGTTCTAGATGCAAGTAACAGAAATATATATTGAGATTTGTGGAGAGGTGGACTTTTCAGTAATAGTTTACAGATTGGAAAGATGAGGCTGGTTATTAAATATTTTCATTAATAATGTCCCTGGTCATGGTGGTATTATTACCTTCTGCTATCACAATATAGTGCTTGGGTTTTCTTGGTTGGGTTTTCTTGACCTCAGTAACTCTTCTAAGCTTAGCATATTACATTTTAAAAAATTCCTGGGAATCTAAACTTTTCTACTTGCTATTTATGTGATTTATGTATTTGCTTCTTAAAATATTTTTTAAAAAAACCATCTAGTTTGGTTGCTATTTCCTGCATACGAACTTTGATAAAATATCAGTTTTCTAAGGCCAAATCCTAGATATCTAGATTATAAGAAACATGTGAATATGACAGTGTTTGAAAGTGGCCATTAGTTGGCTGGAGAATCATTTGAGAAGTGATGATTTTCATAGATGCAGCAAATTGAAGATAACTCTTGTTACTTTTCATTTGTTGGGGATAGATATTATGAGTTCAGTAAGATTTTTTCAAAAGATTTTGAAGTACTTCGTGAAAAATAGTCATGAAGCCAATATCTACGGCAATATCTATGACTGGTTGTAGAAGCAGGCTGGAAAACCGTGGCCAATGTCTGGCAAACTCTGCTTTGGAATGGTAATGATAATGTATAATTGTGTGTGACAAGGTAAAATTATTTTAGATCATATACTATAAATGTTTTAATATAAAGTCTATATTACATATAGACAAAAATTCTCATTTTCCGCTTAACTAAGTGTCACATACTGTTTACCTCTAAATTATAGGCATGACTCAGAGACATTGCAGGTTTGGTGCCACATTACTTCAAAAAAGCAAATATTGCAATACAGTGAGTCAAATGAGCTTTTGGTTTCTTGGTGCATACAAATGTTGTTTATATTATACTGTAGTCTATTAAGTGTACAGTGGCATTGCCTTAAAAAGACAATGTATATGCCTTAATTAAAAAAAATTTTTATTGCTAAAAACTGCTAACCTCATCTGAGCTTTTAGCAAGTCAGAATCATTGATCATAGATTCCATGACACAATTACAATGAAAAAGTTTGAAATATTATGAGAATTACCAAAATGTGACACAATGACATGAAGTAAGCAATTGCTGTTGGAAAAATAACACCAGTAACACTTTTTACAAAGTGCAGTATCTGTGAAGTGCAATTAAATGAGGTATGCCTATAATTTTACAAAGGCATAACTTGTTAATGAGTGTATTTTCAAATAACACATTACAGGTTATTATGAAGATGAAAGTATTATTTTTTTCATGTTAGCTGTTTTATAGCAAAGAAAGCTGAGGTTTAGAGGTGTTCACCTCTGCAGAAGATCAAGTAAGAAACTGGTATTGTGGATGAATATAAAAATGTGTCTGTATAGTAGTTACAGAAAGATTAGATAGCTAGATGTTTCCTTCTTTCCTTCCTTTTGTCTTTTTCTTTGAACAATTAATTTTGTTTAAAAAACTGGTAGAACTGTGCATAACTTTTAATATGCCTGCACCAAATTCTTTTCTTTCACAAAATTATAAGTGGCATTTACTGTGGATTTTCAGAGAGCCTTTCACTGAATTAGCTCTTCATCAATGGTAACAATGTGATTTTATTTAAAGAAAGCAGTAACAGAAAATAGGTATAAAAAGTGGCCCTTTGGCCTGGTCTTCTAAAGTTTATTGTGGTTCTTTGATCAAAGGGCATTTTTCTTAGGATTACTACTTACTACAAACTGGTTTTAGTTGTACTTCTTCTCTCCACCAGACAGCCTTTCGTCCTCACCCCTGGGACTTAAAAAACAATTTTCCCCATTTATTTTGTTGTTTTAAGTTGCCCAAATGAATTCCAGTTCTTTAAGTTATGATGTCAAATTAACTTTGTACTATCAAACTTCATTGGATAATCCTTTGTAAGGTGTGTAAAGGTGTATTTAATAAAGGAATCAAAGGGGAAGACACCTATAAACTGCAACACTATATAGAGGAGGCAATAGAAACTGGTAAAGTTGTAATAGTTTAAGTGTTTTGTAAGACCATAGGGATTGAAGAGCTATAGTGAATGTGCTGGTGATTAGCAGTGGTTTGTAATAATGAGTGCTATTTCAATATGATTTTTTCCAGGGTCACTTTTATTATCATGAGAATTTTGGGTATTTTTAATATGGCTTTTCAGACACTGCGTAGCCCTTATTGGTTTTCTGACACTAACTACATCCTAAAGCCCTGAGAACTCTCTTGATGTTAATTTTTATAGTGCATATACCAAAAATGCTAAGTGCTTATGATGTTCCAATCCTAAAAATCACATTTTGCAGCCAGATGATATTTATAAATATGTTTCCCAGAAGATCATAATCCAGTATTGAAAAATCTGTATTTTGGTATTAGATGTTTTCTTAGCATCTGTTTTATAAGGTTCATAATTCAGTAAAATGTCATGTTTCAAAGAACAGAGTATTTTTAAATAATTAGGAGTGGGTAGGCCAATTTGGAAGTATGAAAAATTTTAGCTTTCCAAATATTAGGAATGTACTGGTAGAAGGGATAGAAAGAAGATTTGGGATAGGGCTTACTCTGATATTATAGGTAAGAGAAAAAGAAAACTTTCACCAGAAAGAGCCAAATGAGATATATCATTATGCATAAATCATTACACAGCTGTGTAGCAGGCATCTCATGTTGGATTCATCAGACTGTTGGTAAAAAAAAAAAAAAAAAGTAGGAAGTGGGAGAGGAGGGGCTGTGGAATCATCAAGAACAGGTAAAAATCCCATTATAATGGATTTCATGAGGCCACTAAGTTGTTTTGCAGTGACTGGATACATTGCTGTGATATTTCTATTCTGCGGGAGAGAGAAAAAGCTTAAGCATAGCTTATCAAAAGCAAATTAAGAAGGATAAAAGAATCAGTGCCTTGAAAGCTGAATTATTTTAGGATAGATTGTTCTAGTTTTGAGAAGAATACTGGTGCAATTTTGATTGGGATTGCACTGAATATGTAGATTGCTTTGGGTAGTAATGCCATTTTAACAATATTTATTCTTCTGATCCATGAACATGGAATCTTTTTCCATTTCTTTGGGTCTTCTTCAATTTCCTTCATAAGTTTTCTATAGTTTTCATCATACACATCTCTCATATCTTTGGTTAGGTTTATTTCTAGGTATTTTATGGTTTTTTATGCATTTGTGAATGGGATCAGTTTCTTGATTTCTCTTTCTGTTGCTTCATTATTGGTGCACAAAAATGCAACTGATTTCTGTATGTTGATTTTGTACCCTGCAACTTTGCTGAATTCTTGGTTCAGTTCTAGTAGGCTTCTGGTGGAATCTGTCAGATTTTCTATGTAGAGTGTCATGTCTTCTGCGAAAAGTGAAAGTTGACTTCTTCTTTACCAATTCTGATGCCTTTTATTTCCTTTTGTTGTCTGATGGCTGATGCTAGGACTTCCAGCACTATGTTAAACAACAGTGGTGAGAGTGGACAACCCTGTTGTGTTCCTGATGTCAGGGACACGTTTTTCCCCATTGAGGATGATGTTAGCTGAGGGCTTCTCATAGATGGCTTTTATGATGTTTAAGTAAGTTCCTTCTATCCCGACTTTCTTGAGAGTCTTTATTAAGAAGGGACGCTGTATTTTGTCAAATGCTTTTTCTGCATCTACCGAACAAACTATCCTAAAATTTGTATGGAACCACAAAAGACCCCAAATAGCCAAAGTTATATTGAAGAAGAAAAACAAAATGGTAGGCATCACAATCCCAGACTTTAGCCTCTACTACAAAGCTGTAATCATCAAGACAGTATGGTATTGGCACAAAAACAGACACAGACCAATGAAATAGAATGGAGAACTCAGAATTGGACCCACAAATGTATGGCCAACTAATCTTTGACAAAGCAGGAAATAGTATCGAATGAAAAAGGACAACCTCTTTAACAGATGGTTCTGGGAGAACTGGACAACAACATGCAGAAGAAGGAAACTAGGTCATTTTCTTACACCATACACGAAAATAAACTCAAAATGGATAAAGGACCTGAATGTGAGACAGGAAACCACCAAAACCCTAGAGGAGAAAGCAGGAAACAACCTCCTTCATCTTAACCGCAGCAATTCTTACTTGACACATCCCTAAAGGCAAGGGAATCAAGAGCAAAAATAAACGATTGGGACCTCATCAAGATACAAAGCTTCAGCCTGGCAAAGGAAACAATCATTAAAGCAAATAGGCAACTGACAGAATGGGAAAAGATAGTTGCAAATGATATTATCAGATAAAGGGCTAGTATCCAAAATCTATAAGGAACTCACCAAACTCCACACCTGAAAAACAAATAATCCAGTGAAGAAATGGGCAGAAGATATGAAGAGAAACTTCTCCAAAAAGGACATCCAGATGGCCAACAGACACATGAAACAATGCTCAGCTTCCCTCATCATCAGGAAAATACACACTAAAACCACACTTAGATACCACCTCACACCAGCCAGAGTGGCTAAAATGAGCAAATCAGAGGACTCTAGATGCTGGCGAGGATGTGGAGAAACAGGCACCCTCCTACACTATTAGTGGGAATGTAAACTGGTACAGCCACTCTGGAAAACAGTGTGGAGGTTCCTCAAAAAATTAACAATAGAACTCCCCTATGACCCAGCAATAGAACTGCTAAGAGTTACCCAAGGGATATAGAAATGCTGATACATAGGAGCACATGTACCCCAATGTTAATAGCAGCACTCTCAACAATAGCCAAAACATGGAAAGAGCCTAATTGTCCATCAGTGGACGAATGGATCAAGAAGATGTGGTTTATCTATACAATGGAATACTACATGCAATGAGAAAGAAGGAAATCTGGCCATGTGTAGCAACATGGATGGACCTTGAGGGTGTTATGATGAGCGAAATACGTCAGGCAGAGAAGGACAGATACCATATGTTTGCACATATAGGTGGATTAGGAGGAACTTAATGGAGGACCATGGGGGAGAAGTAGGAGAAAAATAGTTGGGGAGAGGGAGGGAGGCAACCCATGAGAGACTCTTGAATGCTGAGAACAAACTGAGGGCTGATAGGGGTGGGGGATAGGGAGAAGGGGGGAGATGGGCATGGAGAAGGGCACTTGTGGGGATGAGCACTGGGTGTTGTATGGAAACCAACTTGATAATAAACTATTAAAAAATAAAAGTAAAAATAAAAAGGGATCTTCTGGGCCAAGGCTAATGTAATTATTCCCCATGGCTAAGGTATTCTCCTCCAAAAGCATGCTCTAGTATATTTTTATATCACTGATTCCCAAATAAAGTTCTTCATTTGAAAAAAAAAAAAAGCTGAATTAAAAATGGAGTAGGAATAATACACTTAACACCATATTCTTCTGGCTCAGTGGTTTGTTTTGTTGTTCTGTTTCCAAAGTCTATAGATTTTTAGAGGGTTGAGTATTGGTGTACTTGAAGAGGGAAGATGTAAGAGACACTAATATAGTCTTGTAGATAAAGTAAATTCACACAATATTTAATGAATAAATAAACCTGAAAGTTAATTGCTGCTTGAGGCAGGGCTATGGTGACAAAGTGAACATAACATCATGGCCTGATTGAACATCAGTATGCCCTTCCTTGCCTTCCTTGTAGAAAGAATACTCTAAACCCCAAATCATTATCTCTTTTCTGATTCTCTTTGATATTCTTCACAGAAACTTGTAAATCAAAGGAGCTTTGATCTTAAATTTACTCAAGTGGTTTCCAAGTAGTATAAGTCATTTTCAGTGTAGAACCAGCAAACTCTTCAAGAAAATTACTTCTCTCATACAAACTATTGCCATAAAAATTGTTTTTACAGTGATAGTGGATCATTTGGGATAGAATGGTAACAAGAACAAGTAAAACTCTCTTGCATGAGCAAGCTTTTATACTCTATACATCACTGTTCTATAGAATGCATCCTAGTAGTTTTGGCCCCTCAACAATATTCATTCTATACTAAAGACCAAGCCTTTTATGTCCTGTCTGCATTAATAAAATAAGACACCATTGCCCTACTAATAATCCATTGCTGGCACCCACCATGTGATATCTTGAAAACACAGAATTTTGGAGACAGAATGGTCACTATGGGTCATTTTATAGATGAAACAAATGAAGATCAGCCCATTGTGTATGAGCAGGTACTAGGCCTCAGGCATCCTAACTGCCTGTGTTCATTTTTCTCTGCTTTCTATCGTTTTACTACTTCCCAGTTCCCAAAGCTCAAGATTCTAATCCTATTCTGCCCTGGGTTTATAAGATCCTTCTTAGCATTCATGTTACTTAAGCACTTGCTAAGTGTAAGTGATCTGGCTAGGCAAAAGATCTAGCTGTGACCCTCAAGCCAGTCTGATCATCACAGGTATTTGAGAAGTTGTGTAGCAATATGAGTTCTCTGGCTCCACTTCATACCTACTGAAACAAAATCTATGTGTGTAGGTCTCAAGACTATATTTATTTATATTCTAACATTATTTTTTGAGAGACAGAGCACGAGTGGGGGAGGGGCAGAGAGAGAGAGAGAGGGAGGCGCAGACTCTGAAGCAGTCTCCAGGCTCCAGGCTATCAGCACAGAGCCTGACATGAGGCTCAAACTCACGGACTGTGAGATCATGACCTGAGCCAAAGTCTACACTTAACTGACTAAGCCACCCAGGTTCCTCCTATGTTAAAAAAAAAAAAAATACCCTAAGATAAATAAAATGATAAGATGAATTTGGTACTGTTGCTTAAGAAATATGTACACGTGGAGTATAACTAAGTTATTTTGTGTGGTGGCTTGATCTTCCCTCATAATTCTTTCCTCCTTTAGTCCTTTCCATCTCAATCCATGACAATTATCACGTACTGAGGTGCTTGCTCAACCCAGAAAGCCTGGAGTATCACTTCTCCTTCATCTGTTCTATTAGTGTATTCTACCTCCATTGCTTCTAGGATTTCCTCCCTTCCATCTGTTCTTTACAAATATAGCTGAAGTGATGAATTTCCAAAGTGAACATACTCATTCCCCTCTCCAATGTAAAACCTTCTGATAGCCTGTATCCGTGTTGCCAAAGTGTGTTCTCTGTAACTATGTAATAGACATAGCGTAAAAAAGAAATGAAACCCCTATCTTAGACCACATGGCCTGCTGCAGTAAAATACAGTAGATTGGGTAGCTTGAACAACACTTTTATTTTTCAAAGTTCTGGAGGCTGAGAAGTCTGAGACCAAGATGCCAATATGGTTGGGTTCTTTCTGGTGAGGGCCCTCTTCCTGGCTTGCAGATTACTGCCATTTTGTACACCTCACATAGTGGAGAGTTGTAGCCTTTGTGTCTATTCCTCTTCTCATAGTTGTAGTCATCCTATCAGTGGGCCCCACCCTCATGACCTCATCTAAACCTAATTACCTTCCAAATGCCCTACTTCCTAATACCATCTTGGGGAATAGGGATTGGAACCTATGAATTTTGTGGAGACACATTTAGTCCATAGCAATCCTCACACTCTATTCAGTTTTAAAAATGTCAAGTTACCTAGGGAAGGATTTTAAATATTGCTATTTTTATAGCAGAATTTTGGTTCTTATATGCATGTTTAACTTTAAGAGGGTGGGGTATATTGTAGGCACTATTTTCCAGAGATATTCAACTATAAAACTCCTTTTTCTACAGAGTATCCTAAGGAACTAATGTCTAGGAAATCCACTAGTGGGCTGTGTCTTGGCACTGGGCACCTCTAGAGATTTGTTTTGTTTTGTTTTTTCAAATGTTTGTTTTTTTCAAAAGCCCATTACTAATTTGACATAGCTATGGGACCATTGCTGTAAGGGATCATTTTATATTTACTGTGTCTCTTGGGACTGGGAGGGAAGAAATGTTTTCGACATGTTTTCTCTTGCCTTGACTCCTGCTCTTGGGAGATTATAAAGACTTAGTGACCCAAAAAATATTATGAATATTTTGAGAAATGTCTTAAATGTGAATGGACTCAGTATTCTACTGTAGCCAGTATAGCCAAGTAGATTCCAACTTCATGATAAAATTCAAAGTTTCCATGAAGAAAAGATGATAAAAACATTTGATTTCTTATAGACAAAAGAATTGGAAATGAAACCAAATTCCTTAATCTTCTTATCTGCTTATTGATGTCAAGTAGATACTTCTTACACTTTATGTTAATGATGAGTCAAAGAAATGAAGTCAGTTGTACACATAGGAATTTTATTTAAATAAGCCAACATTAACATTTAGTTAAATGTAACTTCAAAAACTATTGTCTCCTAGGTAAAAATATGTAATTTTTGTAAAATAAATACAGAAACTTGGTATTTTTCATTTCCTTAGTGCATCATAATGGAAAATAGATTTTAAAATGATGAATTTATAAAAATATATTTTAAAAACAAAAGAATTTAATAATGGAAAATGGGAACATCGTATAATATATTCAAACTGTCAGTGCTAAACATTTGAATATTTTAAAAATCTACAGGCTTTTGTTTTACCAGATATTCTTCAAAATTGCTATAGTCAGGAGGGAAGGAAGAGATAGGCCAGTATGTTGGACATTTGCATGTCATGAAAAAAATCGGTCATTTTTAAAAAGAAGTATAGAATATGTAAGCACTCAGTTACTTGTGTTTACTTTTGTTGACAGTGTTCCCTGGAGCTAATATAAATGAGATTTGGAGAATAATCTATCTCTCAAAAACCTAAAAACAATGTCCACTTACTTGTGTGTAATTTTTTTTTGCATGGAGTATACTTACAGGCTGTCCAGTCTATTAGGAAACTTGCACAAACTTATTTTAAACTATATTTGTTAAATTCCCATGAGTATGCTTAACATATTTTGTGTTCAAACCTCTAGACACTTTTTCAGGTCAAATATCTTTAAGTTTAAGGTGATGGGTTCAACTGTTAATCTAAGAAAAGTATAAAAATATACTGGCTTCCCATTTTCCCAGATTTGTAGATACTCTGTAGTGTATTTGTTATATTTTTTACATAAATTTTCTTGCTTTTTGTTACATGTGAACATTTATGAACCCCATATAAAGCAAATGATAGATGGCTGCCAGTGGGGGCAAATTGAGGGAAAAATTAAAATATATTAAGTCACTTCATGTTTTATAATAATAGAGGAGTTCTAGGTTAGACCCGGAAAAATTTAAATGGAGAAACGGAAAGGATTACATCACAAAGGAACATTGATTAAAGATGATGGCAGTAATCAAGATGATTTCATATACTTGATTTATATTGAAATGTATTAAAAAATTACATGAAAACAAAAAGATGTTTTTACTTGTTGCAAAGTACAGTTTTACCCAGTTTATCCTGACTCCATTCTCTATACACAACACTGTTTGTACCAGTGTTGATTTTATATTCTTTTTTTTATTTTTTGGTGTATTTTGAATAATGAATAATTCTCTCATTTTATAAGATGAAGTCCAGTGTAACAATAATGTAGAAAATCACTTTATAGATGAATTTTAAAATACTCTTTTTTTTTTTTTTCAGTTAGAAAGCAGTTGTTGCTATAGGGAAGTTACTGTATTATAGGTCTTATTGAAAATTCTAATATCATACATCTGTACCTTTAAAACAAGTACACATGCCCAAATAAAACCAGAATACTACTGTTTTAAGTGCATGATAGCTAGAACATGTTATCTTTAGAGCTGAAAAGTTAATTAAATTCAGCAAATATATTTTAGCAGTTTACCTATGGCATCTCTCAGAATGCCTATTGCATAACTCTCAGTTGACACTGGATTTTTGGGGGATGAGTGAGCAGATGGAAACATTTTGTTAGCTAAAGTAAGTTGTATATAAAGGTATGTAAATACTACTTGTTCTCAAGATTCTTTCAATTATCTGGGGATTTAAACAAGTAAAGACAAAAAAGCAGGCATCTGGGGGAGAAAGAACTAAATGTGGAAGAGAGGGAAATGGGGATGCTTAGGAAATGCCTGGGCACGGCACATGGACCATATGCTTGAAGTTTAGTCCTCTTTAGAGTGCAATGAGAACTAAACCTGGAGGAGTGGGTTGACTTCTAGTTTTAGAGAGATTTTAACCTAGACAACATTTGTACTTAAATGGTTAGGAGATGTGTGCATCTTGAACATGTCCTAATTGGAGAAATGACATGGCATTAGGGAGCTGATTGGATGGCAGTGGTCACCAAGTGAACTGTAGACCTGAAAAAGGGAGGCTGCCAGAAGTGTTACAGACAAGAGACAAACCAGGCCATTTGGCTGCAGTCTGTGCTATGTTTCTCAAATTAGTATTTTTATTTTCTGAATTCTTATAGGCCAGATTTTCAGTGTTTACTGGCAACTCTACAAGATTTTTTCTCTTAGCTTATTTTATCTAATGCTCTCTTAAATTCATATCATAATACCTTTTCTCTTTTTTTAGGTAGGACATTTAGCTATTGTGATCTTATTAAATACTATTTTAATATTAAAATATTAAAATGCTTAGTTAACATTGTGTGTGTGTGCGCGTGTGAGCGTGTGTGTGCATAGCACTGGATGCTATAGCTGTTCATCCTGGTTATCATTAGAAACTCTAGGCCATAATTGGAAAAGGAAAAGTATGTATGACTGCCCTTAAGAGAATTTATCCTTGTATTTATCATAGTCAGATTTGACCCAGACTTTTGGACATGAACTATTCTCCAGGTACTTTCATTTACCAGTGATAATGAACTTTTGTAGTATATGATAAGTAGTCATTGTGCTAACATTACATATATTATCCTACTTCATAATTGCTGCAGTGTATATGTTATCTTACTCCTTTCTTAGAAGAATAACTTGGGGCACCTGGGTGGCTCAGTTGATTAAGGGTCCAACTTCAGCTCAGGTCATGATCTCAGAGTTTATGGGTTCGAGCCCTGTTTCGGGCTCTGTGCTGACAGCTGAGAGTCTGGAGCCTACTTTGGACTCTATATCTCTGTCTCTGCCTCTCCCCTACTCATACTGTCTCTCAAAAAGAAATAAACATTAAAAAAAATTTTTTTAAACAATAACTTGAGGTTTAAAGACAATAAATACTTGCTAATAAATACTTGCTAATAAGCTAATGTAGGCAGGTAATGAATGATCAAGTAATGAAATTGGTCTGGTTTCAAAAAAAATCTTACTTTTTCATCAATTAATATAACCGAATTCTTAAAAAATTAGCTTTATGCAGACTATATTATTCCCATTTAATTTTAGATTAGGGAATGGTCTCATTTATCTAAAAAGAAAAAGGCTAAACTCAGATTAAAACACAGGGTTTCAGGGCACCAGGGTGAGTCAATTGGTTAAGCCTCCAACTCTTCATTTAGGTTCAGGTCATGATCTTGTGGTTCATCAGTTCAAGCACTGCATCAGGCTCCATGCTGACAGTGTAGAGCCTGCTTGGGATTCTCTCTTTCTCTCTCTCTCTGTCTGTCTATGTCCCTTCCTTGCTCATGTGCTTGTTTTCATGCTTGTGTGCATTCTCTCTCTCTCTCTCTCTCAAAATAAATAAATAAGTTAAAAAAAAAACACAAGGTTTCAGGGCAACAGATTTCATGATTTGCATGTTGCATCAACTCTCCCAGGTTTAGGCCTAAGAAACAAAGTAAAATAACCATTAATTTGGGAATCCAAGCTTCCTGTTAATCAGTGACCTCTCTAAAATTTCACTAGCTCGTTTATATTAATCATCCATACCCCAGTTTTGTTTCTGTTCATTATAGTCTCAGGTTCGGTGGTTCATGGTGTTAAATTTATCAACAAACAAATATTTTTAATAAGTTTAATTTCTATTATTATCTAGCATTGGGACCTGAAAGCTCCATATTCTTCCTCAGAGCTTTATTTAATGTTGCCTCTAGTTATCCTCTGGAAATGGTATGTATGACCCCAGGCATCTTCATGGTAGATTTTCCTGCCACTTTCTTCTGTCTATTCTATGCAGCTGCCTAATGAGTAATTTCAATGTCTACTTCATATTTCCCAGCTGCATTTCATTTAGTTACCCAATATACTGCACATGCATGAAGAAACACTTACAAGGTTCGTGTTCAGGAATGCTTAGATTGGTGGGTGGCTTAGAGAGGGGGAGGAGGATGACAGAAAGAAATTAATGGATTCCCCACAGAAAGGTAATTCTTTAAAATGTACAATAAAGAATTTCTTATAACCCAGATCACCCCATCAACATACATAATACAGCCTGAACATACACCTATCTTAACTTTTGAAACAACTCTTAATTTATTATGGAAGAGATTGTTCGCATTTGCTTCAGCATGCACAGAAGAGCTAAATGATTGGTTTTAAAATGTTTGATAATCGAGGGCTAATTGATGGGTCTTTGGGGCTTAGGATTCTCAGGAATGATATTTTAAAATCTACAGTACGAGCTTTAAAGTACCACCTGCAAAATGAAAAAGTATTCTGGTGCTTGAAATAAATTGATATGAGCTAAAGTGAGGCTCATAAATTTTGTTCTGTTTCTTTTCTGAACAAACACAGCTTAGGGTTGTGTAATGCATATCTGGGGTGGTCTTGGTCATTGTGCTGTCGGAAAGCAGTATGTTGTGTTCTTTCAGAAATATAGATGTCATACATTATATGCTGGGGATAGATTTTTTGTGATATTCCAGCCTTATTCTCCCTACTTTTGGGTACAGTTTTACTTTAATATAAATAAGCAAATGCTACTAATAAATTAGTGAAAGAGCTAACCTGAAAAACCATCTTAAAGGGTTAACAAGACACTCTGAACTAATCATACAATGTTAGATCTAAATGAAATGACTGAACATTAGATAGAATTACCCTTAGAAGTTGCAAATGATAGGCCCAAATCTGGTTTTGTCCTATGGATGTTTGGCCCACACAATGGTTGTTTTTTAACAATTGAATTAGTTTCCAACACTCAAAACTGGAAGATTTTACATAAATTACTAGATTTCTGGGTTCTCTTGAAAAATATGAAAGTCTGGCAATATTGAGAAGACCTTCCAACATGGTCTCAATTGAAGAAAACTGCATAAATTGCCCACTACACACATTTGCTAGAATATAAAGTCCATGAAGACTCATGAAGAATTAACTGTTCTGTGAAGTTCCATGAAGAACTGGTTTGTGGGTTGAAGTAAGCTGCATACATGGAAGAGTGTCTGGCTAGAGATGTTCAATACATTACCACACAAATCAATCTCTAATATCTTAGTAAACAGTTGTTGAAGTAACAGGTCATGTGTTCACTGATATGATACCTACCAATCTACCACCCAGTCACCTATTATACTCAAACTGCCTTTTCATTTATGTTATTTTCTTAGCATCCCTTCCCAGGCATTTAAATTTTGTACTGCTTTTTAAAAATTGTGGTAAAATACACATAACATAAAAATTACCATTTTAAGCATTTCAAGTGTACAGTTCAGTGGCATTAAATATATCACATTATTACTCAATAAATACCAGAAAGTTCTATCTCCAGAATTTTTTCATATTCCATATTTAATATGGTTCATATAGGGAATATCTTTCTAAAGAGATTCATTTAAGTCATTATAGAAATATTTTTTAATTTGTAATGATTTTGAAGAAAGAAGGTTGGCCACTCAGGTGAACATTTAAGCACTACTTTAGCAACTATAGATGGAAGGTTCTTTTGTTGTACTAAATTACGTTTAGAGATTTGGTAACCTAATGTTTTTATTTATATTGAGACTTTATCTTTTTTTAAAAATTTAATGTTTATTTATTTTTGAGGGAGAGAGAGAGTGCGAGAGAGCAAGTGTGAGTCGGGGAGGGGCAGAGAGCAAGAGAGACACAGAATCCAAAACAGGCTCCAGGCTCTGAGTTGTCAGCACAGAGCCTCACATGGGGCTTTCACAAGCTGTGAGATCATGATCTCAACCGAGGTCAGACACTCAACCGACTGAGCCACCCAGGCACCCTGAGACTTTATCTTTAAAAAAGTAATTTTTTGCCCAATCTTTGTCTTTAGATTTGTTTTCTCAATCATAACAATCTAGAAACACAGATACCACTTGCTAATTGTAAGAAACTTTGGTTTCATAAGGTTAAGTGACTTGTTGGAATTTCAACCCAGCAAGTCACTGCACCAGAAATTCCTGATAATAGAGATTTTTTGAAATAATTCAAAACCCATATTTTTAAAATGTTGTATTATTTTTGAGAAAGAGAGAGACAAGGTGCAAGTGGGAGAGGGGAAGAAAGAGAGGGAGACACAGATTCTGACACAGGCTCCAGGCTCTGAGCTGTCAGCACAGAGCTCAACGTGGCTCTTGAAATTAGGAACCATGAGATTATGACTTGAGTAGAAGTCTGAGGCTTAACCAACTGAGCCCTCCAGGTGTCCCCCAACCCATAATTTTAAAATATTTTGGGTAAATATATAGGTTGAGAATTTATGTTTTTAATGTTGAAAGAACTCTGGAATTATTCTAACATCTTAGTCCAGTCCTGGGAGTACCCAAACATCTTGCTGTGACAGTTGTTTGGATTTGTGTTCAATTAGGGAATGGCATATGTAAAGCAACTGCTTTGTAATGGTGGAAAATGTTTGTAAATGTTGTTAAAGAGCAAACATTGAGAAGATCAGAAACAATATATTTATTAAGGATACCACACTTGCAAATCCCAGGTGTTCCTAAAAAAAGAGAGAGAGAGAGAGATGAGGCATTTTGCTCTGACAAGAAAACAATGGAATTTAATTAAGTTTTGTATACCACATACTTTGCAGTTGAGATCCAGTGATGTAATCTAATCTCACTGTATCATTTTGTCTCCCACTCTTTTTTTTTTCTTTTTGCTTTTTGTTGGAAAATGGACTTGCAAAGGACTGTACTGACACATCTTTCTCATGCCTAATAAATTTTCAGTAGAGTTTTGTTTGATTAATTACACTGTTATTAACATCTCTGAAACCATATAACAGGTTTAAATGCTAAACAATGTGATATTAGAGGCATTTAAATTCATTCTCTCTCTTTCAAAAATAAATAAACATAAAAAATAAATTTAAAAAGGGGGGCGCCTGGGTGGTTCAGTTGGTTAAGTGTCCGATTTTGGCTCAGATCATGATCTCACGGTTTATGAGTTCGAGCCCCATGGACAGTTTAGAGCCTGGAGCTTCCTTCAGATTCTGTGTCTCCGTCTCTCTCTCTCTCTCTCTCTCTCTCTCTCTCTCCCTCCCTGTCTCTCTCTCTGCCCCTCCTCACATTCTGTCTCTCTCTTGGGCGCCTGGGTGGCTCAGTCTGTTAAGCGTCCCACTTTGGCTCAGGTCATGATCTCACAGTTCATGGGTTCGAGCCCCGAGTTGGGCTCTGTGCTGACAGCTAGCTTAGAGCCTGGAGCCTGTTTCAGATTCTGTCTTCCTCTCTCTCTGACCCTCCTGCTCATGCTGTCTCTCTCTCTCTTTCTCTCTCTCTCTCTCAGAAATAAATAAAAACATTTAAAAAAAAAAAAAGAATGAAGGCAGCAAGGATAACTGAGTTTGAGTGAATCAGGGCTGACTGAGTAACTCAGAGTTATAGAAATAAATCTGCCTGTAGAGTGTTATTTTCACTAAAGGTAGATAGTAAACACAGGCTAATTTGGATCATGTATATACTTGATGTATAAAATTTAGCAGTAACAGCAACTATGTGTAGAACATAAGAGGAGTGATTTGGGAACTACAGCCTGTGCGGCCAAATCCCCTATGATCTTAGGTGAGCCATTTTGGGGGAGAGTAAGAGAGAACAGAAAAAGACTTCAATGCCATTTCTGAATATGCACATCCTCAATGGGACTAAATTCTATCGTGTGTGTATTCCTCTTAGCACACCGTATTAAAGCAAACACAGACTATGCCATTTTATTTCCCAGGTGTTGTATATCTTAGATGTTGACTTTCTCAGCGGTAAATGTGGTTAATTTGAGTGTGGTTCAGAAAATATGTCTCATGTGTCTTAATGTCTGTTGCTTTTTTGAGGAAATCGTCCAAGCTACAGACTTAAATCAAAACCTTTGAGGAATTCTATTTCTTCAAGCAGTTTGACCTTGTTATAATTTTTTTTAAGTTTATTTATTTTAAGAGGGAGAGAGAGAATGATGGAGTGCTACACGTATGGGTGGGGTAGGGTCAGAGAGAGATGCAGAGGGAGAATCCAAAGCAAGCTCTGCACTGTCAGCCTGATGCGGGGCTCAAACCCCCCAGTGGGCAAGATCATGACCTGAGCTGAAATCAAGAGTCCAGCACTTAACCAACTGAACCACCTGCCCTGACCTTGATATAGTTTTCCTATCTTTTTTGTTTTCATTAAAAATTATTTAATGACCAGAAAACTGTTTTTACATAGATATTTATAAGCTATGTCTTTGAAATAATTTCTCTCCTTTTGTCCAACCATATTTAAATAAACATCTGTTAATTATAGAATTAAATTTCCTTGCCTTTTTCTTTAAAGTACATTTCTTTATTTATAGGGGTTCAGAAAGTGTTTCTGTACATTAATAAAAAATTAACTCTGTCATATTTTAGCAGACCAGAAATATAACTTGTAAGGAAAATCCCTTTTGTACTACTGTTTGCTTTAGCCATAGAGACTATCACATTCTCAGTCTCCCTGAGGACCTATGTCCAAATGGAATAGTCTTTGCTTCCTTCTATCATAATTATCAATAGATATTTTTAAATTTATGCTGCAGTAATTGCAAATTTTGCAGCATAGTCTACTTGGTTATGATACTTCATTTATGCTTGTTCTTTAGTATAGTCATATTCATCCATTTTATGTTTATCATACTAAATAAAATACAAAAAGGAAACACCAATTTTAAGCCTTCAAACTGTATAATTGCATCTGTAACTAATAGATATGACCATATATTCAGCGCACTTTAAGTTTTCAAAGCTTTAAGAAATTAATAAAAGCAACAACCATGATATCATCTAGTTGTGTTATTTAGAAAAGTGAAGGCCTAGATGCTGGCTTGTACATACTCTCAGTTGTAACTAAAAGGTTTCTAAAGCTGGTAAGCTTCAGTACATTGCTCTTCTTTGAAATACAAGTATAACTAAAAAGTCATTTTATTTTTAAGAGAACTAGACTGTATTCTCTGTGGAAAATTTAACTCTGGGAAGACCTGAATACTTATGGAACTCAATAAGTAAATAAAAATATATTAATTAATTATGAATTTTAATTAATTAATTAAAAATATTTATTTGTGAGAAAGAGAGAGAGAGCAAGCAGGGGAGGGACAGAGAGAAAGGGAGACAGAATCCCAAGCAGACTCTGCACTGTCAGCACAGAGCTGTATGTGGGGCTCGAAACCACAAACCATGAGATCATGGCCTGAGTGGAAACCAAGAGTCAGAAACTTAACCAACTGAGTCACCTAGGTGCCCAACGAGTTTTATTTTATGTCCTTAAGTACTCAGATGTTCAAAATATTTAAAGAAATTCACTACCTTGAAAGAATCAGGCCCAGATAACCATGTGGTTGATTTGTAATTTGGAAGTAATAAAGGAGTCCCCTCTGTTAAGATGGTAGATATAAGGGGTTCCTGGGTGGCTCAGTCAGTTTAGTGTCTGACTTTGGCTCAGGTCATGATCTCGCTGTCTGTGAGTTTGAGCCCTGCATCAGGCTCTGTGCTGAGAGTTCACAGCCTGAAGCATGCTTCAGATTCCGTGTCTCCCTCTCTCTTTGCCCCTCCGCTCCTCTCTCTCTGTCTCTCAAAATAAACATTAAAATTAAAAAAAAAAAATCAAAGATGGTGGAGATAAAATGTTATGCCCATTCTAAAGTAGTAGGCATACTAGTTTACTAAGAGTAGTGTAAAGAGAGCAGCAAGAATCAGGGATCCAGTATTTAGGAGAGTCAGTGGAAAAACGTCAATTCCTATAAGAGGTGATTGCTTCCTCATCTTCTTTTCCTCCTTTTCTTTCATTTTCTCCCTTTTTTCTTCTTGCTTCTTCCTTTTTCTTTTAATTTTAATACATATCTTTTGTAATATATAGTCTTATTTATTAGTTATGCATATAACAAATCAATAAGAAAAAGGCCAATAACATTGGAAAATTTTGTAAAAGACATGAATAGGCAGTGAAATTCTTCTTGGCTTCTCTTTGAGAACAGAGAACTGTTGCTACATTATTGCACTAAAAGGAGAAGTGTGTGCTATAAATCTACGAGGAATCCTTTGCCAACTGCTATATGTACTATATTTGCATTTTATAATAAGGCCTCCTTTTTCTTAAAGATATGTGGGCTCTTTTCAGCTTAATATTTTAAAGCCAACAAACACAAAAGAATAGCTCTTAAGGCAGTGAAATGGTGTGGTTTTAACATGATTAGATCAACCTGAGAAATACCCAAACCTGAAACCGAACTCCACACCATGCTCATCCGAAAGATACAGAACAGCCTGGATAGCTTTTCAAGGTTGTGACAAGAACATGATGCAAGAATCCCTCTACCCCACCTCACCCCCAGAAAAGGGCATATCTGAGGTATAGAAAAACAATTGTGATCATGACATATACATGTAAATAGGTTTTGATATGATCTTTAATATTGGATAACCAACCCAAAAGAAATGCTATGTGCTACTTTCACGTTAAATGGCATAATCTTGTTCATATTTAAAGAAATAAAAATTAAGATAATAAGAACTTGATCTGCACTTATTTTCTTAAAGACTAAAGTATCTGTTGATTTATAGTATGTAAATCTATAAAATGGAGAAATAATTGTTCTTATTCAAAGGTGGTGAAGTCAAAGTTATTTTAGCCTCTTTTATTTTTTTTAAGTTTATTTACTTATTTTGAGGGAGAGAGAGAGCACAAGCAGGGAAAGGGCAGAGAGAGAGAGAGAGAGAGAGAGAGAGAGAGAGAGAAAGGAATCCCAAGCAGGCTCTGTGCTGACAGCTTGATTCCAGAAACACGGGGCTTGATTCCACAAACTGTGAGATCATTACCTGAGCTGAGATCAAGAGTTGGATGCTTAACTGACTAAGCCACTCAGGGACCCCTATTTTAATCTCTTTTAATGGTAGCTTGTCATAGCTATAAAAATATAAATTTACATTACTTTGACCTAGTAATTTCACTTCTAGGAATTTATCATGTAGTATATCTTGCACATATATGCAAGGAGATTTCTACAAAGATATTTTCTACAGCTCGGTTCATGATAGTAAAACTAGAAATTAATGTTTTTTATTTAATTATGCTATACCTATATCATGGAATAGTAACAGTCACTAAAAAGAATAAACAGTAAGTCCATGTGTTTACAACAAAAGATCTCAAGTATATTTCCAAGTAGAAAAACCAATTGCCAAAACAGTATTAAAATTTATGTGAATTTATGTTAAAATGAAAAATACATAGTTATATGAACAATTCTAGCATGATGCAGAGTAACTGTTAGAGTGTGCTCCTGGGCAGGAAAATGGGGACTAGAGACTTTTCACTGTATTAACTATATTGTTTGAGTATTTACTATGTGGTTGAATTCTTTTTTTTTTTTTTTTTTTGTAAATTAAAAAATCTAAAGAGAATACTTGGCATTTTACAAATGCTAATGTTGGACATCTCATTGAAATGTCTATAATCTAATTTTGTTGTATTTGTGAAATTATTTTAAAATTGCATCAAAACTAATAGTGTTTATGCAAAGAAGATTTGACATCAGTACTTTACTACTTGTCACTGATACTTCCTTACTCTATTAGTAGAATTGTTAATCATCACAGTAGATGCAGAAAAGGCATTTAGTAGCATTCAATATTTTACCCACATACATAAGCCTTTGTGTATTTATATCTGTGCCTACTAAGAATAGCAGAGAACTTCACCAAACCTACTTGTGAGTATCTATCAAAAATTCAATGTAAATCATTGTACTTTTAACTTTAGAAGCACTTAACAGAAGTGATACCTCCTATCATCACTACTGCTCAAACCGTTAATCAGTTTGGAGGTCCTGGCCATGTAATGTAGTTTTTTTTTCTTAGTTTTTTTTTTTTTTTTAATATTTCTATTTATTTCTAGGAGAGAGAGAGACAGCGTGAGCAGGGGAGGGTCAGAGAGAGAGGGAGTCACAGGCTGAAACAGGCTCCAGGCTCTGAGCTGGCAGTCAGCACAGAGCCCGACGCGGGGCTCGAACCCACGAGCCTCGAGATCATGACCTAAGCGAAAGTCAGACGCTTAACCGACTAAGCCACCCAGGCGCCCCTGTAGTTTTCTTGTTTTAACTCATGGATTACAGGATTCCTTGGATGGGATTTTTATGGTTTTCAAGAATGTGGTATTTTGGGTTTTTGTTGTTGTTGTTGTTGTTTTAGCTCTGCTGATTTCTGTCTTTTGATTTCATAGGACTGTGATGAAAGAAGAGAGTCTTGGAATATCAATTATTTGAAATTTATGAAAGCTTTATTTTTGTGGCTTACTACATCAGTTTCTTCTTGCTGAAATATGCCTTCTATATTTTTTTCAGTGAAGGACTCACTAAAATTTTTGTGATAAAAATGTCTTTAATTCACTCTCTTGAGTGATAATCTGGCCAGACATTTAATGAAGTGCAAGGTAATTTTCCCAGAGCCATCTAAATATATTAATTATCTGACCTCTGTCACATATTTCTATGAATAAGAAGTCTACCATCAATCTAACTGGTGAAGTTTCTTTATAGAAAATTAGTCTTTTTCTGGAAATTTAAGAATTTTTTCTTTGCTGCAAAGAGTAGCAAATTCATTATGATATATAGATATTTGGATTAAAAATTTGATGGATTTGTTGTTGTTGTTGTTTTTGTTGTTGTTATTTAACCTGAAGATTGACATCATTAGTTCTGGGAAAATCCCAGCCCTTAGATCTTCAAATATTACATCTTTGCGGTCTTTTTTTTAAATTAAAAAAAAAATGTTTTATTTATTTCTGAGAGAGAGAAATAGAGAGACAGCATGAGCAGGGGAGGGTCAGAGAGAGAGGGAGACACAGAATCCGAAGCAGGCTCCAGGCTCTGAGCTAGCTGTCAGCACAGAGCCCAACGCGGGCCTCCAAACCCATGAACCATGAGATCATGATCTGAGCCGAAGCCAGATGCTCAACCGACTGAGCCATCCAGGTGCCCCAATTTTAAGATTTATAATTATTTCTTCTTCTGTGTGCTGTTTCATCATCACAAATTATTCTTTCTTGAAACCTTTTACCCTCTCTGAGATATTTAAGTCTAGTTCTCTTCAGAGCTTCTCAAATTCCTACACTAGCTTGATTTCCTGGGTTCAAATTATCTCCTGTTGGAGGCAGTAAACCCCATTATATAATTGTTAGTTTGTGTATTTGCTTTTACTCCTGCTGTGCATAATGTACGTTCTATGAGGGCATGATTCTTTTCACTGTTGTTTCCTAAGCACTGGCAGAGTGCCTGGCATATAGTAGGTACTCAATAAATATTTGTTGTATTGGTCATAAATGTACTTTTGTTCTTTGTAAATCTTGTATGTAAACCTATCCTATGTGGGTTTTTGATGGTCCGTATAATTTTTTTTTATGTTTCTTTCTGCCCCAGGCTTATAAGGTGCATGGCTTGAACATGGTAACTGTTTGGCTTAAAACTCTCGGCCTGTGTAGTAGTAGCTATTCATGCCACATACCACTAACTTTGCATTTGTGCTGGGCTATAGTCTGGTAGTTTATTTCTGCCCTCTCTCATAGGAAGAAGGCACAGATCTGGTTTCCAGATTATGCAGGTCTAACCTGTGACCTCCTAGCATATAAGTTGGCTCCATATTCATGGGCAACATGACTAGATTTTCAATTGCTTTCTTTCTTTTTCTTCTTCTAAGTTATATTTTTCTGCTTCATGGATATGTACCTGTTTGGTTTATTTGTCTCCATACTGTAAACAAAAACAAAGTCATTATCATTTCTTATTTTGAGAAAAGAAGAGATAATATTCATGTTTTACTCTCTATCTTCAGCTAGATAAAGTAAATGTATGTATGTTTTTGCCTGTAAAATCCAGAATTATTTATGAATCCCCTTATTTCATCCCAAATGAGAGCAAATACTGTTTTTGGCATCCAGTGGAGTTAGAGCACATGAATTTGAAGTATCTGCAAGAAGGACAGCCAAGCTGCTTAAATTTCAGGATTTGTATATATCCGTGTAGTAAATAGGAGCAAGAACTATGACCTTAAATATAGTTCATGAAAGGAGGTGGTATAAGCTTCAACCATGAACACCAAGCAGGAGGGCTTAGAAATGTTTACTCATAGGTTATGGTCCTCAGAGGGAGAATGTCACCTTCATGTGGATGTACTTAGGATGAAGCACAATCTGGTGGTAAACAGCACAATATGCATGCATTATTAGATGATAAAACTAGCCAACTTACAAAACAAAAACATTCTGTTTCTTATAATGGAATAATAGCAGCTCCTCTCACAGAATAGCGATTTAACAAGATTGATGCCACAGATTATACTACTGTATCAAATCTTTAAACTTCAGAAGGTCAGGTAAGGCATTCATCATGGTCTTCTTTGAGAATTTCAAACTTTTTAAACCCATATTCTTCCTGGGCCAGTTGTATGTTTAGGGAAAGAGTAAAAACAGGTCAAAATAAGGGGCACATAATCACTTTCAACATGATTCATACATCTACAGATATTCATAAAAATGCCAAATAAGGCATCTGGAGGAGAGTGGGCCTTCCTACATCATGAATGCCCTAGACTTTAATCATGGTGTTATTTTTTCAGTCCTCATTTATCAGTTTCTTTTTATCATTTATCAGTGTCTGCTTTCATGTCTCCTTCCAAATGTCTGATTGGAATCTGTCATCCTCTTAAGTTTACTAAACTTCATCTATTCTAAATAAACATTTCTGAGATAGTAATTTTTTTTTTCTGGAACACTTTTAAGCACATTTAAAATGTTCTTAAAATAACAGTTTCTATTCTAGAGTCTCTCATAAACATACAGTATTCATAAAGTGCTCTCATAAGCCTCAGCTATTTTCTCCAATTATTTCCCATGTGATTACTAAGTGAATACTTATGAATTTAAGTCATGATATGTGTCTGTTTTGTCCTCCCCATGTACTTGTAGGTAATGACTTTGTGGTTGTGCCTTACACTACTAAGCCATCTGAATAAGTAGTAAAAATTGCACTAATTTATCTGGATATTCAGCTCTATAACCCTTAGGCTTTATATACTTTTGCTTGGGTGACTTAAATTTTTGCATTTAATCTGTAAATTTGATGTCCTATAATTGCATAGTTAACATAAGTTACCAAAGAGAACTGTTATTTTTCTTCATGTATTCTTCTGTTACTGTAAAGTAACTTATTACATAACTAATTCAAACAATACAGAATTACAAAAGATAATAAAAGAGCTCTGCTCTCCTAGTCCTATTTGTCTGAGGTAACAATTATAAGAATTGGGTAATACACTGTGGAAATATTTAGACAGTACTTTTTCCATTCCTGTTATGATTCTTAAAATTTGCCCCTATTTGGTTTTATTGCATGTTAGTTTTCTTGTATGATTCTGCTATTTCTTCATGGTCCTCTTTGGCAGCACAATCTAGTTTCAACTTTTATATCTTTCCAGTTGACATAAAAGTCTCTGGTCTATTTTGCCAGATGTGGCATCTACCATTAGCTAGTCAAAAATGATAGTGCTGATGATTTTTCTTTTTTATGTGTAACATTAACTCAAATGCTAGATGATGAACTACAGTGACTCTGCAGTGAATGTTCTAGTGTAAGTTATTAGAGGCACTCTCTTATAATACCTGCCAAAAACAGGTAAATTATACTTTGATATTTTCCCCTTAAATAACATTTTAGCCTAGATGATCTTACCACAGTTCCAGTTGCACCGAAAGTCTATTAAATCACTGTACTTTTCTCTTAGAGAAATCAATACCTATTACCTTTAGGTTACACTTGAAGATATGAGACTGTTTGAATTAGTATGAATGTGTCTTGGTATCTTGTAAATGTATTTTAAAAATTATTATAAGGATTCAATCTAAGTCCAACTTAAAAATATGAGAAACTTAAAGCTGAGAACCTGAATAAACAATGGGAGAGTCAGCATTTCAACTTTTACATGTTTAACAAAGGATTATGGAATTGTCCCACAAGCATGAGCTAAATCATGAAAATTTACATTTTCCTCCTGTAGGACAGTTTCTTCTAACATTATCCTCTGAACAACAGCTCGTTTTCTTGCGCCAGTATTCTATTCCCTGAACTGCAGCTTGGCAGCAGCCGGGTCTCAAATTTCAACCACATGTATTTCAAAAAATCAAAAGATCCTTATTTGGCACTTTAGTCACATATCTTTAAAAGCAGTGTTTGTGCGTCAGATTTAAAAATAATTGAAACCAGGGGGTTCAAAAAAACCAAACTTTACTTCCAAGATGTTTCGACTTCAACTGATTCCAAAACCATTGAAAGCAACAGAATGGAAACGAGAATAGAAACTTCATGCAGCCTGCAGCTTAAGATACTGACAGAGCCAGCAGAAATGGGCTCAAAATATGTGCCCTACCCCCAAGCCAGGATGGGGATCCTTGTAATGCCTTGACCCTGTTTGCATGATAGCTTGCCTGAAAACAGTCCTAGGGGTTCTGCAAGTCCATGGCTGAGTATGTAGGCCCATGAGATCACTTTTCTCTAAGACTGAATGAACTCATACCCAAAGATGGAAACATATGTAGCTGTTTTGGGTTGGTTATCCAATATTAAAAATCACATTAAGAAGTTTATGCATATATATTTCATGGTCAAAATTGACTTTCCATTCCTCAGATTTGCCTTTTTTTTTTTTTCCGAGGGATTCTTGCCTCATGTTCTTGTCACAACCTTGAAAAGTCCATTAACACTGCGTGCATGCCCTTGTGAGCAGCGTGGATTGGAGTTCTGTTTCAGTTTTGAGTATTTGTCAAGTTGACCTAATCATGTAAAAACAGCACTATATAATTGCCTTAAGATATGTTCTTTTGTATTTATTGGCTTTAAGCTGAAAAAAGCACAGATGGCTTTAAGAGAAAGAAAGACTTACTGTAAAATGCAGATAAAGGACACATAGAAGTTAGCAAAGTATTCCTTGTAAATTTATAGCACATGCTTCCCTATTTTGTGCAATCGAGTGACAATAATCTCTCTGGTCCAAAAGAGCAATTACTATTCTCTCCCTGAAATGATGCTAAGAAGGAACATCCCTCTGACTGTACAGGAAGTGGGATAATAGAGATGTATAAAAAGAGTAAATAGAAAAGTATTCAATTTTCATGTGAATGTGTTTAACTCTAATGTTATATATATGAACATTGTATATAATTGTGGGGGCATGAAATACGAGTTATTTTAATCAGACAGCCTTTTATTTTAGATAACACTGCTAACTTAACAATTTTGTAGTTCTCCCAGATTCCATTCTTTCTTTGAAATGGAAAGCATTGTTCATATTGTGTAGATTTACCTTTACAGAGAACTCCTGTGATTGCTCCCTGATCAGAAAAAAAAAAAACAAAAAAAAACCCAAAACCACCCTCACTGAATCACCATTTTCTTTTATTCAATCACATCCAAGTGCCTTAGCCCAGAAGTAAGTCTCACACAATTTTACAGTTGGCCTTCAAATCCCTTCTAGTCTTAAAACACATCACCCCCTCTTCCTTGGTCATCTTCATTTGTAAAATGGAAAAATCTCACTTTTTTTTTTTAGCAGATCATATTGCAAAGAGAATTGACTTCAGAGTTCAGTAAACCAAAACTGAAATTTCAACTTCAGCACTTACCTCTGAAATCTTGGAAAATTACTGTTTATGAAGTTCTGTATCTCTGTGGCACCTGTCTCCACAGTGATGGTGTTTCCAAATAAGAAAATCCAAAGGAAACATTTTTGAAAACTACAACATGATTTACTATTAATTACCAAAGTGTATCAGAGTACTAGTTACATTCTATTTTCATGGTTTTATGTTAGAAAATGGCTCCGTGTTTACACATCTTTGATGAATACTAGCCACAAATTACCAGCTGCTGACTTGGAAAACTTACTTAATTTCTTTGTAACTCCATTTTCTCATTTGTAAAAATGTTCCGGAATAATAATAATAGTGTCTCCCTCAAATGGTTCTTATGGGAATTTCAATTGAGTCAATTCTTATGAGTATTTTAATCAGGAGTTAACATTTGAAAAAAATGCCTAGAAGAGTACCTCTTGTAAGGGAAATGTAATATGGGTTTGCTGAATAAATAAGCACTGTGTTAAACAAAGTTAAATAGGTTATTTTAGGATGTATTAGCGAATATGTACTGTTGCTTTCTAAGAGAGAATGTGTTTCTCAAAATTATTTCCTAAAAGAAAATTTCTTTTGAGGAGTTCCTTGGAGAATGCTGCCCTTTCCCAATATTTTTTTAATTTCTTAATAAATAGTCCATTGTTTTTCTCAGTGCCTAGATTCCTATTAGGGAATTATATGTATACTGGCAAGACCTGTTTGAAATATAATCTTTAAAAATTTTTAAATTTTGTTTTTCAGGGTAATTTTAAATTCACAGCAGAACTGAGCAGAAAATACAGCATTCCACACCACAGAGGTATATTTGTTATAACTGATGAACCATGGGCACATCATTATCATTCAATGTCCATAGTTCACATGAAGGTTCACTTTTGGTTTTCTATATTCTCTGGGTATTTGACAATGTACAATCTGTATAAACCCACCCTGGTAATATCATATAGAAAAGTTTCACTGCCCTAAAAACCTCCTGTGATCTGCTTTTTTATCTTTCCATCTCCACTATGTCCTGTAACCACTGAACTTTCTACTGTTTCCATAGTTGTGACTTTTCTAGAATGTCCCATGGTTGGAATTATACAGTATGCAACTTTCTCAGATTGGCTTCTTTGACATAGGCAATAGAGTGTATGTACTTAATTTTCCTCTATTTCTTTTCATGGTTTGATACCTCATTACTTTTTAGCACTGAATATTATTCAATTCTCTGGATATACTATAGTTTATTTTAATTTTTTAAGTCTTTATCTAAATTCCAGTTAGTTAACATACAGTGTAATATTCATTTCAGATGTACAATACAGTGATTTAATACTTCTTTACAGCATCCAGTGCTCATCCTAACAAGTGCACTTCTTAATTCCCATCACCTATTTAACCCATCCTCCCACCCACTTCCCCTCTCATTATCATCAGTTTGTTCTCAGTAATTAAGAGTCTGTTTCTTGGTTTGCCTTTCTTTTTTCCCTTTGCTCATTTATTTTTATAATTTAATTGAACATATGAATGAAATCATATGGTATTTGTATTTCTCTGACTGAATTATGTCACTTAGCATTATACTGTCTGTGTCCTTGCAAATGGCAAGATTTCATTCATTTTTATGATTGAGTAATATTCCATTATGTATGTATACCACATCTTCTTTATCCATTCATCAATCAATGGACAAGGGCTGTTTCCATAATTTGGCTATTGTAGATAATGCTGCCATAAACATTCAGGTGCATGTATTCCTTTGAATTGCTATTTTTGTATTCTTTGGGTCAATATCTAGTAGTGCAGTTGCGGATTGTGGGTTAATTCTGTTTTAACTTTTTGAGGAACCTCCATACTGTTGTCCAGAGTAGATGTACCAGTTTGCATTTCCACCAATAGGGCAAGAGCCTTCTCCTTTCTCTGCAACTTTCCCAACACCTGTTGTTTCTTGTGTTGTTGATTTTAGCCATTCTGCCGGGTGTGAGGGGATATCTCATTTTAGTTTTGATTTGCATTTCTCTGATGGTGAGTGATGATGAACATCTTTTCATGTGTCTGTTGGCCATCTGTATGTCTTCTTTGGAAAAATGTCAATTCATGTTTTCTGCCCATTTTTTAATTATATTGTAGTTTATTTATTCATTTGCATACTAAAGGAAATCTTGATTACTTCCAAGTTTTGGCAATTAAGAATAAGACTGCTATAATATCCGTGTGCATCTGTTTTAACATGGACATGAGTTTTTTATTTGTTTGAGTAAATACCAAGGAGCATGATTGCTAGATCATATGGTGAGAGTATATTTAGGTTTGCCAAACTGTCTTCCAAAGCAGATGTACCATTTTGCATTCCTACCAGCAATGAACGAGAGTTCCTGTTGCTCTACCTCCTCTCTAGCATTTGGTGTTGTCAGTGTTTTGGATTTTGCCTATTCTAATAAGTATGTAGGGGTATCTCATTTTTGCTTTAATTTGTAGTTCAGAATGACTAATGTTAAACATCTTTTCATATGCTTAAATGTCTTTTCATTTTCATTTTGATTTTCCATCTGTATATCTTCTTTGGTGAGTTGTCCATTCAAGTCTTTGGCCAATTATTTAGCTGGGTTGTTTGTTTTCTTATTGTTGAATTTTTTTTAAAAAATTAATGTTTTTATTATTTATTATTGAGAGAGAGCTACAGAGTGTGAGTGGGAGAGGGACAGAAGAAAGGGAGACACAATCCTAAGCAGGCCCCAGGCTCTGAGCTGTCAGCACAAAACCCAGCTTGGGGCTTAAACCCACGAATCACATAATCGTGACCTGCGTCAAAGTCGGACGCCCACCTGATTGAGCCATTCGGACACCCATGTATTGTTGAATTTTAAGAGTTCTTTGTATATTTTAGATAAAAGTGCTTTATCAGATATATCTTTTGCAAATATTTTCCTCCCAGTCTGTGTCTTGTGTTCTCATTCTCTTTACAATGTATTTTATAGAGCATAAGTTATTAATTTTAATGAATTTCAGTTTATCAGTTATTAATTTCACTGATCATGACTTTGGTATTGTATCTGAAAAGTCATTGCTATACCAAAGGTCATGTAATTTTTCTCCTACGTGATCTCCCAGGAGTTTTGCGATTTTGTATTTTACATTACTCCATTTGTGAAGGGTATATGGTCTGTATTTAGAATCACTGCTCTTTTTTTGTTGTTGCTGTTGTTGTTGTTTTGTTTTTGTCCTTTGCATGCGGATCTCCATTTGTTCCAGCACCATTTGTTGGGAAGATTATGTTGGCTCCATTGTATTGCCTTTTTCCTTTGTCAAAGATCATTTGGCTGTGTTTATGTAGGTCTATTTATGGGCTCTCTATTCTGTCCCATTGACCCATTTGTGCATTCTTTTGCCAATTCTACACTGTCTTGATTACTCTAGACTGATAGTAAGTATTACAGTTGGGTAATTTCATTCCTCCAGCTTAGTCTTTTTTTAATATTAGGCTGGCTAATCTGTGTCTATTGATTCTCTATAAAACCTAATAATTCACTTGTTGATATCCACAAAATAACTTGCTGAAATTTTTATTTGGAATGCAGTGACACTATAGATGTATTTGGGAAGAACTGACATCTTGGCTATCAATAATGAGTTTTCTGTTCATAAATGTGGAATATTTCTCCACTTATATGGTTCTTATTTACTTTTCATCAAACTTTTATAGTTTTCCTCATATATATCTTGTACATATTTTCTTTTATTTAAATTTAAGTGTTTCATTTTTTGGGTGCTCATATAAATGGTAATGTATTTATATGTGTTGTTTATTTTTTTATTAATTTTTTAAATTTGTATCGTTTACATGGAGTATTATACTAGTTGAATATGTAGTTATTCGACAATTCTAAAATCAATGAACTGATAAACCTGTATTCAGACTTATGAGAAAAAGAACTAAAATAAATAGAATCACAAATGAGAGAGGATAAATAGCAACCAATACCACAAAAATACAATCCTAAGAGAATATTATGAAAAACGATATGCCAACAAATTAGACAACCTGGAAGAAATGGAAAAATTCATAGAAACATATAAACTAACAAATCTGAAACAGGCAGAAATGGAAATTGTATTAGTTCGATTACCGGCAAAGAAACAAAAGTCCAAGAGTAGATGGCTTCAAAGGAAAATTATGGCAAACATTTAAAGAAGAGTTAGTACCTATCATTTTCAAACTATGTCAAAAAATAGAAAAGGAAGAAAAACTTCAAAATTCATTTTATGAGGCCAGCAGCGTTACCCTGCTAGCTAAACCAGATAAAGACATCACTGAAAAAGAGAACTACAGGGCCAGTATCCTGATGAATACAGATGCAAAAATCCTCAATGAAACATTAGCAAACCAGATTTAACAATACATTAAAAGAAAAAAAAGTACCCTCTGGGGCACCTAGGTGGCTCAGTCGGTTAAGCACCCAACTTCCGCTCTGGTCCTGATCTTACAGTTCCTGGGTTCTTCCTCCACATGGCATCTCTGTGCTGACAGCTCAGAGCCTGGAGGCTGCTTTCCATTCTGTGTGTCTGTCTCTCTCTACCCCTCCCCTACTCGCACTGTGTGTGGGTCTCTCTCTAAAATAAATAAACATTAAAAAACATTAAAAAACACATTCATCACAATCAAGTGGAATTATTCCTAGTTTTCAAGGAGTTTCAATTTTCACCAATCAGTAAGTGTGATACATCAATAAAACAAAATAAAGAACCATATAATCATTTCAATAGATGCAGAAAAAGCATTTGACAAAGTAAAACATCCATTCATGATTTTTTTAAAAAGCCCTTATCAAAGTAGGTTTAGAGAAAACATATCTCAACATAATAAAGGCCGTATATGAAACCCACAACGAACATCATCCTCAATGGAGAAAAACTGAAAGCTTTTCCCCTAAGGTCGGTAACAAGGCAAGGAAGTTTACTGTCACCACTTTTATTCAACATAGTCCTGGAAGTCCTAGCAACGATACTCAGACAGCAAAAAGAAATAAAAGGCATCGAAATTGGTAAGGAAGATGTCAAATTTTCACTCTTTACAGATTATGTGATACTATTTATAAAAAACCCAAAAGACAACCAAAAAACTGCTAGAACTGATAAACAAATTCAGTAAAATCTTAGGATACAAAATCAATGTATAGAAATCTGTTGCATTTCTCTACACCAACAATGAAGCAGCAGAAAGAGAAATTAAGAAAATAATCCCATTTATAACTACACCAAAAATAATAATATAACTAGGAATAAACCTAACCAAAGAGCTGAAAGACTCTGACAACCATAAAAGGAAACTGATGAGGACACAAAGAAATGGAAAGACATTCCATGCACATGGACTGGAAGAGCAAATATTGTTAAAATGTCTGTACTGCTGAAAACAATCTACGCATTTAATGCAATCCCTACCAAAATGCCAATAGCATTTTTCACAGAACTAAAACAAACAATTCTAAAATTTGTATGGAATGAAAATAGACTCTGAATAGCCAAACCAATCTTGATAAAGAAAAACAAAGCTAGAGGCATCACAATTCCAGACTTCAAGTTACATTATAAAGCTGTAATAATCAAAACAGTAAGGTGATGGCACAAAATAGACACATAGATCAATAGAACATAATAGAAACCCAGAAATAAACCTACAATTATGTGATCAATAATCTTTATCCAAGCAGGAAAAAATATCTAATGGGAAAAGGACAGTCTCTTCAGCAAATATTATTGGAAAAATCGGACAGCAACATGCAAAAGAAACTGGATCACTTTCTTACACCATACACAAAAATAAATTCAAAATGGACTAAAGACCTAAATGTGAGACCTGAAACCATAAAAATCCTAGAAGAGAACCCAGGCAGTTACCTCTTTGACATCAGCTGTAGCACCTTTTTTCTGGATATGTCTCCTGAGGCAAGGGAAACAAAAACAAAAATAACCTATTGGGACTATATCAAAATTAAAAGCTTCTGTATAGCAAAGAAAAAAAACCTGAAAAGCAACCTATAGAATGGGAGAAAATATTTGCAAATATCATATCTGATAAAGGGTTAGTATCCAAAATATATAAATAACTTACACAACTCAGCACACAAAAAGCAAATAATCCAGTTAAAAATGTACAGAACATGAGCACAGACATTTCTCCAAAGATGGCATACAGATGACCAACAGACACATGAAAAGATGTTCATCATCACTCACCATCAGGGAAATGCAAATCAAAACTACAATGAAATATTCCCTCATACCTGTCAGAATGGCTAAAATCAACAACACAAGAAACAACAGGTGTTGGCAAGGATACAGAGAAAGGAGAAGGCTCTTGCCCTATTGGTGGAAATACCAACTGGTGCAATCACTCTGGGAAATAGTTTGGAGGTTCCTCAAAAAGTTAAAAATATACCTACCATCTGATCCAGTAATCACACTACTGTTCATTTGCCCAAAGAATAAAATAAAATAATTCAAAGAGATGCACCCCTATGTTTATAGCAGTGATATTTATAAAGCCAAAATACGGAAGCAGCCAAGTGTCCACTGATTGATGAATGAATAAAAAAGATATGTATACACACACACACAAACACACACACACACACAAACACATGAATATTAAGCCATAAAAAAAAAAATGAAAGCTTGCTATTTGCAATGACATGGATCAAACTAGAGAGTATAATGCCCAGCAAAATAAATCATTCAGAGAGAGACAAATACCATATGATTTCACTGATATTTGCAATTTAAGAAACAAAATAAGCAAAGGGGTAAAAAGAGAGAGGAAAACCAAGAAACAGACTCTTAACTGTAAAGAACAAACCGAGGGGAGGAGAATCGGGGAGATGGGTTCGATAGGTGATGGAGATTAAGGAGTGCACTTGTCATGATAAAGCACTGGGTGTTGTATGGAAATCTTGAATCACCGTATTGTACATCTGAAACTAAAAAAACATTGTTTGTTAAGCAACTGGAGTGAATATAAACGCTAAGAAAAAGAATACAAAAAAAAATCACAATTCTGTATGTTGCTTATTGCTCATTCTTGTTCTTTCTTTCTTATGTAGAACTGATTTTCTTATCTATGCAATTAACCTTCTCACTGAAGAACTTATTTTAAGATTTCTGCAAGGCAGATCTACTCTTAACAGATTTTGTCAGTTTTCATTTGTCTAAGAATGTCTGTTTCTCCTTTACTTTGAAGTACAGTTTCACAGGGTGCAGAATTCTAGGTTGGTAGTTTTCTTTTTCTCAACATTTAAAATTTTTTTATTTCACTCTTTTTGCTTGCATAGTTTTGAGGGCAAGTCAGATGTAATTTTTATCTTTGTTCCTCTGTAGGTAAGATGTTTTGCTTTTTGGTTTTGTTTGTTTGTTTTTGTTTTGTTTTTCATTTGTTTTGGTTTTTGGCATTAATCCTGCTTAGTATTTCCTGAGTTTCCTGGGTATGTTGTTTGGTGTCTGATATTAATTTGTGCAGAAATTCTGTCATTATTGCTTTGAATATTTCTTCTGTTCCTATCTCTTTTCTCCTTTTTATATTCCCATTAAACACCCGTTTTAGAGTTGTACCACAGTTATTAGATATTCTGGTTTTGTTGTTATTGTTTTACTATTTTTTAAATAGTTCTGGAAATTTCTATTGTCATAATCTCCAGCTCAGAGATCTTTCTTCAACCATGTCCAGACAATGTGCCTATCAAAGACATTCTTCACTTCTGATGCATTTTTGATCTCTTACCATTTTTAAATTTTTTTCCTAAAATTTCCATTTCTCTGCTTATATTGCCCGCATGTTACTTCCTGTTGCTATTTTCTTGTTCCCATTAAAGTCCTTAGCATGTTAATCAGTTTTTTTTAAAAAATCCTGATAATTGCAACATTCCTGCCACATCTATAATTATGATGTGTTTAGTCTCTTCAGACGGTGGGGATTTTTTTCCTTTTAGTGTGTTTTGTAATTTTTGTTGACAGGTGGACATGATGTACTGAGTTGAAGGAATTGTAGAAATAATTAATATAGTAAGGGGTGGAGGAAGAGGAATCATCTGTAGTTTTATGATTAGGTCTGAGTCATTTGGTGAGTCAATGTTCTTGGACTGTGAAATTTACTCTCAGTTGATTTTTTATCTGCTTAGTTCGGATAGAATGGTTAGAGGAGGCTGGAATTGGGTATTTCCCTTTCTCCAGGTGGGTTAGGTTTTGATAAAAACTCAGCAGGTTAGTTTCTGATAAAATAGTTACAACAGAAACCTCTTGTGTATTTCAAATGCTTGTATTTTTTTCTGCCTCTGCCTGAAGAGTAAGAGGATTTTTCTCTGATACTCACTGTGAGATCCTGGTAGAACTCCTGGAAATAAAACTTACAGAGTGAGGAAGTTCCCCTAAGACTGCATCTTTTTGGAGTTTTAACTTGCAGACTTGACCACACTGAGCCTTTAGCAATTTGTCAATTACAGTTTAGGTTTTCCTACCTAGGATGGTTACCATGGAGGTTTCTGCTAGTAGGTTTCTGCTCCTGTAAGTTACAATTCTCTGAGTCTTATCTATTTGCCTCTTCATTTTTGGAGACATCATTTCGCCTTGTGATCTAATTCTCTGATGGATCTAAGAAGAATTTTTTCAGTTTAGCTTTTTTATTTGTTAGCTTGGAATGGTGACTTCTAAACTCCTAACACAGCAGACTGGAAACCTGCAGCGATATCTTTTTAATTAAAAGAAATTAAAATCCAATTACCTACAAACATTGATAATATATTACTGCTGAAAACAAGAGGGATACTTAACACTATTAGTTGTATTTCTAGACAAGACAGTCTAAAAATTAAGACTGTATATAATATTTGAGATTGGACTAATTTTTAGTGTGGCATTTTATTATTTCTAAAACTACTTTTTGACATCTTTTATCTTTCATTTCTCCTCTCTATGTTTTAGGTATTTTACCTATACTATTCTTCTGTATTTCCATTTCTTCTTAAAATATAATAGGAATATTTCCCTAATCATGACACAATGAGATTAAACATCTATTTTAGTTTAAATAATCTTAAAATCAGATTAAATAATGAATTTTTTTTGTTTCTTTTTTTGAAAGCATTCATTGAATGATTTCATTGGAGGAAAGAAAGTTCAACCAATTGTGAAATAATATAACTTATGATATTTTATAATATATAATATATTAAAAATACACTCTTTGTAGTATGTTTGTATTCTATTATTGGCACTCTTTTATAAATTCAATTTCTATCAACCATTACCCTAGAGGGAAAACAAAACCCTGAAATATATTGGATGAGTTCAGCATTTTTTTGGTTATCTTTTGAAACATTCATAGTATTCTATGCTTAAACTATTAAATAATCTGGCTGCTGTAAACATTAGGACAACTGTAAGCCATGCATATGGTGTTTCTTCCTAGTATCTTTATAGGTTTGAAACACAACGAACTTGTGGAATTTACTCAAATTTGGTAGCAAAATATTTCAGCCAATAAATAGAGACTGGAAAATTTCTTGTCATAAATGTTTTTATTTTCTTTTTTATCAATTGATTTATCAATTTAAGAGAGGTATCAGTCTAATAAATTAATGGAGCTTAAAAGAATAATACCATTTTTCTTTAAGAATAAGTCAAACTTTGAAATTATATCTTTTTTGAAAAAAAGATGAATAGACTTATTTAAAATATGTGCTGGAAAGATCCTTTATAAGTCTAAAAGTTGTACAGCATCAAATATTCAACAAAAGTATAACTCCGAAAGAAAGAAAAAGAAAGAAAGAAGAAAAGAAAGAAAGGAAAAGTACTATTAGTTCATTTTTCTTATTTTCTTGGATTCTTGATTATCACATATACATTAACAGATGTTTATTTCCATGTATCTAAAGACAAAACATATTGTTGACCACACCTTTTACCTATATTTTTATATTAATTCATGACTTCTATTTAATATGAACTGATCAACATATACATATTTGTTTGAGGAAAAATACAATATAAAATCATGTACATCATGGGGCACCTGGGTGGCTCAGTCAGTTGAGCGTCCAACTTCGGCTCAGGTCATGATCTCACAGTTCATGGGTTTGAGCCCAACATTGGGTTCTGTGCTGACAGCTCAGAGCCTGTAGCCTGTTTCAGATTCTGTGTCTCTCTCTCTCTCTGCCCTTCCCCCACTCATGCTGTGTCTCAAAAATAAATAAAATATTTTAAAAATCATGCACAGCATGTAAAAGATATCATTTAAATACCATTTCCCAAGCTGAGTTAAATATATTACTGATAGAATCTGAAAGTAATATTAAGGTTAAGAACATGAACAATCTTTTTAATTTTAATTGCTAATTATTTTTATGTGAATTAGAAAACTACATTCAAATCTTGATTGCAGGAGAGATGGAAGGATATCTTTTAAAAAGTAGACCATTAGAGGGTCTGGGCAAGATGGCGGAGAAGTAAGGAGCTCCGTACTTGCACTCGCGCCCATACATCACACAGAAAAGATCTGAAGACATTGGAAACCTTAAAAACCTGAGAGATTGGGAGAAAAAAGACGCAGAATCCACTGAGAGAGCCTTCTAACGTGAGTGC
>NW_024082828.1:0-81762 GCF_003009895.1 Hyaena hyaena
ATAGGAGGATTAGGAGGAACTTGACGGAGGACCAAGGGGGAGAAGAAGGGGGGAAATGGTGGGGGAAAGGGAGAGAGGCAAACCATGAGAGACTCTTGAATGCTGACAAAAACTGAGGACTGATGGGGGGGAGCGGGGATGGGCATGGAGGAGGGCACTTGTGGGGTTGAGCACTGGGTGTGATGTGTCAAAACTAATTTGACATTAAACTATTTGTAAAAAAAATAATAAAATACATAAAACAATTAAACTAAAATATTAAGCAATATTAATAATAAAATAATAATAATATCATATAATATTACTTTATGCCAATATGTGAAAGAATTAGACAAATGGACAAATTCTTACAAAATAAAAATTGCCAAAATGTAAGAAAAAACATCTTATCATTTTAAGAATTATTATATAAGTTCAAAGTGTAATAAAATACTTTCACCAAGGAGATACTAGCTGTAGTTTACTTTATAAGTGAACTCTACAGATATATAGTTAACTTTATATGTTAACTCTACAGAAGACAATTAAAGACAATTTAAAATGGTTAATCTTATAAGAGTTGTTATATAAACTATATAAAAAAAGAGGGTACTCCACAACTGGTTTTATGATACCAGCATCTTATGGGACTCAAACATGATAAAAATTGGCAAGAAAGAAAAGTCATACACTATTTTTACCAGAAATTCCAACCAAAATATTGGCAAACTAATTCAGCATTATGTAAAAATACATCACAGCCACGTTGGATTTATTATGGGAATATAGGATATACTTAATACTTGAGAATGAATCATTTTAAATCATAAACTTACTGGAAAAGATGACACTAATCTCAAAGGATGCAGAAAAGTGTAGATAACGGAATACCTATTAATCAAACATGATGATGATAAACACTTGGCAAACTAGACATTAAGGAAACTTCCTTGATAGAATAAAAGGTATTTTTTATACACTTATTTAATGGCAAAATAAAATTTTTCTTCTAGGAATAGAAATGAAACAAAGGTGCTTGTTATGATCACTTCAAAGTAGTTCTAGAAATTAGGAGAACAAAAATCAAAAGACTTGAAGTAATAAAAATGTCATTACTCTCAGAAAAGAGGTTGAATAATTGTGAAACACATTGTTAGAAATCTTAAGTGAAAATGAGAATTGAGCTAGACAAGGATTCATGTGTGAAACAAACTTGTATACATTAGCAATATAGAGTTATAAAATTTTTAAAATACACACTTCAGGAAGTGCAATAATATAGAAAATAATAATGAATCAATTAAACAATATGATGCAAGACTACTAGACAGGAAACTATGAACTATTATTAAAAGATATTATAAAGAATTAAGTCAAATATGAAAGAAATCTTGGAAATCAGTAAGGATCTAATAGTCCTCAAGCTGGAAACAGCACCCCAGTCTATAAACACGCGCAAACACACACACACAGAGAATCTGACTTTTGAAAATGTATACTGGAGCCATGCATCTTAAACTCTAATTTGCATATGGAACTTCTGGGGAAATTGTTATAAGGAATATTTTAATTCAGCAGGTCTGAGGTGGAGTCTAAGATTTTCCTTTCCTTTTTTATTTATTTATTAATTTTTTTTTAATGTTTATTCAGCTTTGAGAGACAGAGACAGAACATGAGCGGTGAAGGGGCAGAGAGAGACACACACACACAGAATCCAAAGCAGGCTCCAGGCTCTGAGCTGTTAATACAGTGCCCGACGCAGAGTTCAAGCTCACGAACTATGAGATCATGAACTGAGTCGAAGTTGCTTAACCGACTGAGCCACCCAGGCACCCCAAGATTTTGCTTTTCTAGAAAAGTTCCCTGTGTTATCCTACTTCTGATTTGAGGGTCACCCTTTGCATATCAAGTTATAGAATTTATATTATCATAATTATTGGGGGACCACTGGCATTTGGTGGACAGGAGACAGGAGTACTGATCCTTGTACAATGCGTGGGGTCACGACCAACCAATGAAGAATGGTGCCATTCAAAACAGTGATAGTGCACCAGATGAGACACTTATAGACTGGCAATCTCAACTGAAAGATGAAAGAGCTGATATTCAGTAATGTTAAGTGATTTATACAAGGTCACATACCGAGTCAATTGCTCATGCCAAGATCAGAACCTAGAACTCTGGCTTTGCACTTCTAAGAAATAGTCATTATTTCTTAGAAGAAAAATTGTATCAGACACATTAAAAACAATAAGGAAGACTATTCAACACAATTGCAGTAGGAGTTAAGACTTACAAGAGGGGAGGTAGACTGAACTCAATGCTGCTGAAACAAAAGTTCAGAAGATTTTTAAACACTGTGGTGGGCTAATGGAAAAGTACCAGAAAATTCAATTAGTGGGAGTTTGGTCAGAGCAATGACATAATTTGTGTTTGCTAATTGTGACTTATTGAGTTAGGCTCCTTCCCTCCCAAAAACAGACTAGGAGATAAGGACCTTATCTTTCTTGATTATGTATCAAAGGATGGTTGTCAGGTCCTTGAAAAAGAAAGTCCTGGGTTGTAGAAGACATACCTGGAAAGATCAGAGAAAGAAATAACAACTGCAACTTTTCTATAGTAAACGCACTAAGCCAAGGATCGTTAGCCACCCCCACCCCACCCTCACCCCTATATATGTAAAAAGTCCATCAACATTTATTCAAGCCAAGGGGAGCATTATGACTATCTTATTAAGTACCTCCATTCAAAAAACTGCCTTCTTCTCCTTTCCTTTCTCCCCTTCCTTCCTTCTTTCCTCCCTCCCTCCCTCCCTTCCTCTCTTCTTTCCTTCCTTTCACTTCCTCTGTCTCTTGTTTCTTTTATTACTTTTCCTCTTTTTAAATTCCATCTTTGATTCCTTTTTTTTCTTTCTTTCCTTCCTCTCTTGAAGTTCAAATTTACACACACGTATACACACTTTCCTTCACTTAGAAAAGATAAGAAATGCCATTCACCTGCTAAGAAAAAGAGATGTCATTTAGTATCAAAAGACAGGTATTGGTGTGTATGACACTCAAAGGGAATTTTGCAATTTCAGTAAATGAAATGCAGGAGATCATCTGAAATCTAGATCAGAGCCCTATACTTCACCTCTCCCAACTTTTCCTCCTTCTGACAGGTTTCTCTCTCTCACCACCCTGCCAAATTCTGTTGCTTATTCCTCAGAATGCATGATACAACATCTGTGGTGGCTTCCACAGAGATTTATTTAGCCAGATTTTCATTAAAATAGCAACTGAATTGACTCGATAAAATCTTGCTTATCTTAATAAAGCTCTTTAGAGCTTTGCAAATTTGCATTTAATACTCTTTAGTGTCATTACAGCATTAATAATCTGTGCCTAAAGAGCAATAAAAAAAACTTTATACTTTCTATTTAATAGAGGTAGCTTCATAACCCTCCATTTTCATGCAACTTGGGCTTTTAAAGTACCAGCAGAAGCTAAAGGGAGAATATTCATATGCAAAATGTGGTCAAGTCTCAATGGAATGGCTTACTTAGGCTGAATGAATTTGAGACTTCTAAGATATTGGCTTCTCCATATTACTCTGTCCAGGAAAATAACCCACATCTATTTTCTCAACTCTGTAACATGTACCTTCAACATCTCCTTAAGAAATTGCTTTTAATTTCCCTGAAATCTTCTTATTGCTAATGAGAACGAGATAGGAATAGAGCAATGGGAGGTGGAGATGGCATGTAAGTGAATGAGATTATACCCAGACTGGTGCTTTTAGGTAGTCAGATCCATGAGCTTAAAAGAATTTCCAGTGGAAATAAGCTGGTGCCTAACTTCCACCTCTTTACATCTAATTTCTCCTGGTGGATTCTACGTGAATTTGTAGACTAAGTGAGAAGAAAAGAGATAAAGACAAATATTTCCAATCCGGATTTCAAATAACCACAATGGGTTTCCCATTTCCCAAATCAAACATTGTGTAGTGGATTAGATGTACAAGGCCGACCAAACGTGCGTTCAAGAAAGCCTCAGATGTGAATGGTCTTCTACAGATGTGCTATAGTGCAACCAAAACACAATCCCAGGAATTATCTGTGACTTTTCTGGCTCTACAACACGATGTAGTGGAAGAGTAGTTCACATCTTCTGTAGCTCATGATCCATCCAGATGAAAATCAAGATGTGTACAGAGGCAGAAGGAGAAGCAGAGATCACAAATGACAAGTTGCTCAGACTTCTGCCTTTTTCCAGGGCGTGTGTGCTGCAGTGGTAGTGTTTTTAAGTCTCCCCAGGGCTTCTTTAAATAGTCAGTGTCTTGGATTTCCTATGAGCTTTAGGCTGATTTTCCAGTTAAAAAATTCCAGTTAAAAGAATTTTTCCAGTTAATAAAAACAGAGACAAACCTTTCTAGTTTCTTCCTACCTACAGAATAACTATTTCCGGCAAATCTGCCAGAATTTTCTCTCAGTAAAACAGAAGAGACATTAGGAAAACAAACAAACAAGAAACAAGAAACTCCGAATACAAAAATCAGAATATAAATACATCAAAATCAGAGCAAGGCAATTAAAAAATATGCTTTTACATTGAAGAAAAAAGGCCAGTGGAGATGTGCACTGAAAAGGTGTGACTTGGGTGAGAAAAATCTCCAAGTTAAGCAAGAACGAGAGTGAACAACACATGTGTATGGATTGACCACAAAAGAACAAAGGCTCAAGTCCCCATGCAGGGGTGAGGTCCCTGTCAGAGGAAAGATAGTCTCTGGTGATCCACAGAGCAGGGAAGAAAAATCAGCCATTTAGGCAAAGAGCAGCAAGGGTCTGGGTTGAAAATCAAAGTAATAAGTAACAAGATATTTAAAAATAGTCTTCCTAAGTAACTTCTCTGAAAAGGAGGGTTCTGAAAAGCTTAAAAGAAGATTTAATATCTCTTAGGGCAATTCCCTTACTTAATTTATCAATTAATTTAGATACAATTTCATGGAAATTAAACATCATTTGTAAATTGTAACATTTATTTGTGTTGTTGATCTTTGCACTATTAAAACACTTACAGTATAATGTTTGTTTGGCACGATTAATATTTCTCGTGATGGTTGAAAAAAAAACCCCTTCAAAATATATGCCTACCAAGAATTTGGAATTGTCATGGGCCAAGAAATGCTGTGTAAATCCCATTTTCTTTCTTTTTCTAAACTGAATTATAGCTGACATATAGTAGTATATAAGTTTCAGGTATGCCACATAATGATTTGACAATTCTGTACCTTACACTATGTTCATCAAGGTAAATGTAGTTACCATCTGTCATCATATAAACTTATTAGAAGGTGATTGATTATATTCCCTACACTGTATGTTTCATCCCAGTGACTTAGTTATTTTATGACTGGAAGTTTGAACTTCTTAATCCCCTTCATCTCTTTCACCTATACTTACACCCATATCTCCTCTGGCAACTGCCAGTTTTTTTTTTCCTATATTTATGAGGTGATTTTTCTTTCTGTTGTTGTTGCTTCATTGTTCATTTGTTTTGTTTTGTTTTGTTAGACTCCACGTATAAGTGAAGTCAGTGGGAGTGTTTACTGTAGTTATGATGATTCTCTTCTACCAGTCAATACTGGGTATGTGAAGGAGGAAGGAGGTGAGGGAGTACAACTATGGAACAAATAACTTGACAATTTTATTTATTGCTTTCCAGAACACAAGGACCTGTGGTGGAGGATGATAAGACCCCAGATCTTGAATCTAGTGCTGTAACTGAAAAGGGTTTCTCTTGGGGGAAGTGGGGGAGAGTAGGAGGGAATATGTGTTCAAGTATAAGGAAGACTAAATAGAACACTGGAGACCAGAAAGAGTGTGGGGAATAAGCCTAGGAATTTCCTGAGCTTGTACCCATGGGTTAACAAGGCATATAGGAATAAGAAGCCTCAAGATGAAAGCATCCAAGATTAGGTAATCAATATTAGGTAAATAAGATTAGGTAAATAAGGCAAAGCACCCACAGTATAGAACAAAGGTATAGGAATAGGAAACCTCAGGGTGAAAACATCCAAAATTAGATAAACAAGATTAGATATTCAGGGCGGAAACACCCCTCAACTTAGTACAATAGCAGACAGCTGCTTTCACAGGAAGGACCAAAATAAGTAAACATGTAAACAGGGCTATAGACCCCAGCGGGGTGAAGTTGCCCAGAGAGGAGCTAATTAGCAAAAGGTGCCTTGTTGACCCTGAGGTAGCATGCTCTGTCTTTCTTGTCCACTAGGCAAGTTTAGGTAAACAGATGCAGTGCCTCATGTCTGCCATAAGCCTGGTGCCAGGAATTTGTTCTATATTAACCCAAACCCTTAATACTGCATATCTTCAAAACCCGCTTTCCTTCACACCCATGAGTTAATGTTCACAGATTCACTGTCTTTGTGCATGTCCATCGTGCCTTCTGATCCTAATAAAACTGGAGCAAGTACCCTTACTCAGGGCTCTTATCTTCTCCCAGACATTAGCCTCTCTCACATTTAATTCTGTGTCCCCTCTCTTGCTGGACAAGAGAGAACTCCAGACCCAGAGTCTATGACAGAAGGTTAGACTTGTGGTAGCCTACATAGGCTCCATTTTGGTATGCAAATATTGACTTCCCATCTCTGGGGAATAATTGCACTCTTCTCTCATTGACCTCAGTCCTGGCCATATGTTATGGTTAGGCTGGTGAAATATGGACACAAATGATGTAACCACCTCTGTTAGAAGGCGAAGAGCAAGTGCAGAGCTTGCCAGGCCTTTCTTTCATTTGCTGTGGGATATGGAAGTATGGTTCAACATTAAGCCTCCATCAACAACAGTCACTTAATACCAATAAGCAGAGACCCCTTGCTGAACCTAGATAGACAAGTCTCACATGCAAAAAATAAACTTTGTTTTGTAAGTCAATGAGATTTTGGGGTGCTTTGTAATGCAGTAAAATATTTTGTATCCTACTTGATTCAGCAACTGGGGGTGCCTTAGAGCTTGGAGAAAAGATAACAAGTCTGAAAAGAAAATAAATATATAATCTATATGCTACCACCCCTTAATTCTTTTGTTCAATATCCTAATCTTTCCTGATGATTCTGGTGCATGGATAACTTAAACAAAGCACACCATTTCAAACATGCTATCTTAGCATTAGATGGTCATGGCCCCGGGGACCAAACTAATGATAATTGAAGCCTTAAAGTCAAATAAGTCTAATCAGTCAATTTGGGAGGATAACTGTGAAAAATTTAATTGAAGTCATTAAAGTTTGAATCAGGAAATAAATAATTTAGAAAAAAACGGTAGAGTGCAAATGAAGCAAGGCAATATCAACAGGAATCCGCAATGCCAATCTGTCAAGTGGTAAGAGCAATCAAGGTCCATAGGTTTACAAATATTGGCAGGACAGAAATTTTCAGAGCACCATAGAAAGTTCTTGGGGAAGGTTTTGCAAGATTCTCAGGTCTCTATCTAGGGTCTTTCAATTAAAGACAAAAAAGCCATAATTATTAGAAGACAATATCCCAGATGCCTAGTACATTATTTTCACTCCTTCTGTCTAAGGGAAGGTACCTGCCCTTGAGCTGAATTTCTTAGCCAAGAGAGTTAAGTCAGGAAAGCAACATGAACAAATCTACTGTTTCATGCAATATGGCATAGTAGAAATAACATGGATTGGGTGCCAGAAAACCCTCAGTTTGAACTCAAGATCTAAAATTGCCAACAAATACTCTGAGCTTTGCAGGAAAAAATAGTTATTTAGGATCCCCTCTTTGCAAATTTAGAAACAGTGTATGTTTCTTCTATGACTACATATGGCATACTTATATATCGTTTTTGGTACTTTCTGTTTTTTCAAGCTAAACACATTTTAATGTAAGGGGCACATGTCCTTGATAGAGAAATAAATACAGAGTTGTGTTTTACTCTAGAGTAGCTCTGGAAAAATCCCAACGATCTAATTGTCAGTGTACTAATTGTAGAGTATTTTCCTTTATTTACCCAGTCTCTTCAGAGTAAGAAGAGGTGTTTTTTTTAGGAAATACTTTCAGGTTTGATAGGCAAGTATCTATTAATTAAAGAATAATCTTAACCTTGTAGAGAAAGAAGCAATATACAGCCATTGAGATAAATAATTGCGTGTAAAATATTTAATTTGTTTTACACAATGAAGACTGTGAATATGGCTTGGCATAGGATAAATATGTTGAAATAAAGTCTTCTCTTTTCTGATAGATATAGATTTCTTCAGTGCCAGGCAACTGCAGTTCCCTAATTAGTTATGGAATAAAAATGATAGTGGAAGAAAGGCTGGGAGTCTGGCTTTTTATTTCAATTCTTGCACAAACTCTATCTCCAGAACTGTCAAAACTCATTTGCACCTATATAATAAGAAAATAGGAATTGCATCATTCCCACCTCCTTCTTGGGGACTGAGAATAGTATAATAAACATAGCATGTATAAATGCATATGTAATGTGTATACATGAAATATGTAGTATGCATTAAAAAACCAAAATTGTACAAGATTTTCATCTATTTTGATAATTCTCACCTGAGATTGATCTGAGATGGAGGTAAAAGAGTGATACTAAAATCCATCCAAATAGGTCAAGTTTTTTCCAGCAAATTATACTTGCTGAGAGGTATTTTATCCATATATGTATTTACCAAACAATAAAAGTTTGTTCCAGAAGTTCTAGGTCAAGATAAACCTGTGTATCAAAGTAGAGCACAAATAATTCTTCAGAGAATAAGTAGAAAATAATATTCATTCCTAGTGGTCTCAACTGAGGAAGGTGTGAACAGTAAATGTAATATTAATACCAATATAAATAACCTATTTAAAGAACTCTATATCTTGAACAACTAAGAAACTGGTTTTATTTATATGGAAGTTGTTATTTGCTAAATTGTGCCCCCATCCCCACTGAAACTTATACATTGAAGCACTAACCCTTGGTGCCTCAGCATGTAACTGCATTTGGAGATAGGGATTTGGAAGAGATAATAAAGGTGAAATGAGGTCATATGGCTGGACTCTTGTCCTTGAAAGAAGAGGAGATAGGGCCATAGACACATCTAGACTTAGAGGTAGCAGTGTGAGGTCACAGCAAGAACATAGTCATCTGCAAGCCAAAGAGAGAAGGTTCAGAATGGAATCATCCCTACTGACACTTTGATCTCAGTTTCACGTCTGGAACTGTGAGAGAGTAAATTTCTGTTTTCTGAGCCACACAGTCAGTGACACTTTGTAATGGCAGCCTGAACAAATGAGGACACAAGGTGCTTCTTGTCTTTTTCAACTTTTGTAGCAAGAACCCCAGATGTATAATTTCTGAAAATAGTTAAATACCAATTTTTAAAACAAGGTGAAATATTTGTATGCTCTGCATGTATATGTAATATATGTATAACAATACCCTAGACAATATTTCTTCAAGTTGAGGATGTGAATAAAAAACACTTTCTAGGATTACTTGTCTAAATGCGGCAGTGCAGAACATTACTTTGTTAATAGTTGTGGCAGATTACAAAATTGGGTGCAAGCCTTCATCCCTTCCTGTGTCCATACTCTGTCATTCCTCCCATTGAAAGATATAATCTGTACTTTTCTACCTTTGAATTTGCTTTGGCCTTGAGACTTGCCTTGGCTAATGGAATGCACCAGAATTGAGTGTGCTAGTTCCTAGCCCAGACCTCCAAAATCCTTGTGCACTTCTCTCTTTCTTGAAACTTGTCTTCTCCATGAAAAAAATAAAGCCATTCACTTGCTGGATGACAAGTGAGAGGACACCAGTCATCCTTTTCACCTTAGCAGACCACCAACCAGGTACCAGGCATTAGAATTAAGCTAGGTTATTAACTTCCTCCCCATCAACCGACTATGAACCTAGTTAAGATCAAGTAAGTCCGGTCCAGCAGACCTGTGGACTTGTGAGCAGTAATAAGTGACACTATTTAGCACTACATTCTGGGGTATTCGCCTCATGGTTTGGTTGTACAACACTGAAGTCATTTGTGCTTTTAATCTGCAATTTGACTTTTGCTTCGTTTCACTTTTGGATAGTTTTTTTATTGTTATCTATTTGAGCTTTTTAAAAATGTAACCTGATGGGGCGCCTGGGTGGCTTAGTCGGTTAAGCGTCCGACTTTCGCTTAGGTCATGATCTCGCGGTTGGTGGGTTCAAGCCACGCGTCGGGCTCTGTGCTGACTGCCAGCTCAGAGCCTGGAGCCTGTTTCAGTCTGTGCCTCCCTCTCTCTCTGACCCTCCCCTGCTCACGCTGTCTCTCTCTCTCTCTCTCTCTCCTAGAAATAAATAAAACATTAAAAAAAATTTAAAAATATAACCTGAGTCATCTATCTATCTATCTATCTATCTATCAATCTATCATCTATCTATCTATCTATCTATCTATCTATCTATCTATCTATCTAGTTATTTCTTTAACATTACTTAGAATATGTTACTTTCAATGTGTACTAACCCCTTGTTATATATGCGGAAGTTGTACTAATCAGAACTTTTCTCTTTAATCAATGAAATTCATTTAGCTCAAAGCATGTGCTTTTGTATGCATTCACATGTACACATGCACACACACACACGCACACAATAGAAGTTCAATTACCTATTATCTAGCACAATTTAGTAAATTACTACAATCAATTTCTGAAAATTAATGGCTTGCATATAGATCTTTATAGGTTATTTTCTTTCACTGCTAATTTATAACCAAGAATCTCTTGAATCATGCTACCATATACTGTGTGGTTCTTACCAGGGTTTATTATACATATCTGATACTCAACCATTGTTTGTTTCCTGGATGACTTTATTGGAAAGAAAACTTGAGGGGGAAGACTGTGATTTCTTTTTTGTTTCTGTCCTCTATGTAATTCATCAAGACTGTGAATTTGGTAGAATGTAATAATGACTGTCTCATGAATGCATAAATACATAGAGCTGATAGCATGTCTTACAAGAATGGTCACATTAGCAGGTAAGAAGTACAGACACTTATTTATCAACAACCCTTCTAAGGTAGGAGATACTATAGTCAGGTCCCCTCCAACCACCCTCAATCTGTATTTCCTTACTTTTACTTCGCTTCTGATGGCATGAACCATCAAGAACCTTCTTGTTTTAAAAACTTTGAATGTGTTTTTTTTTCCTTCAGTTTAATATTAATAGCTAATATTTTGTTTGTTTTCTTTCTGGTTATTTTAGTTTATCTTGAGGTACAAATCTTAGTAATGGTCCACCAGTTAGATGTTCCAGATGGATATACTCCTGCTCCCTGTTTCTTTTAAAATTTTTTAAGTTTACTTATTTATTTTGAGAGAGAACAAGAGCAGTGAGAGTATGAGCTGGGGAGAGGAAGAGAGAGAGGGAGAGAGAGCATCCGATGTGGAGCCTGATCTCACGAACCATGAGATCATGACCTGAATCAGGAGCTGAATCAGGAGTCAGACACTTAACTGACTGAGCCATGCAGGTGCCCTGCCCCAGCTCCCTGTTAAAGAGCTCTTGGGATACACAAAGTTGAACAGTGTCTTGATTCTTCTGCCCTGGATATGATACTTTACTTCTGAGTAGCAGTAGAACTACAAGCCTAGTAAACCCAACCCCTTCCTTCCACTCTACCCATACCACTTAATACTGACTGACCCTTTTTCCCTGCTTAGAACATTCCTTGGCTTGTTGATGGCCATCTTTACCCTGCATTTCTTTTCATCACTTGCCCTTTTTTTGTGTCCTTGTGTCCAAATTCTCCATATTTATGAGTCATATTGGGTTAGGGCCCAATATGTCACTTCAATGTTATTACCCCTATAAAGATGCTATCTCTAAAAGAGGTCATGTTCTCAGGTCCTAGGGGTTGGGACTTCAGTGCATGAATTCTGAGGGAGGTGTAACTCAATCCATACGCTGGTTATAACTGTGAATTGATAGTACTGATGACAGGGACTTGACCTTTTCTTCTTATTGAGATTGAAGATCCAAACATTATGCTAAACAGGAGCCAAAGAAAGTGAGAAAAAAAATCACTATACTCCACTCCACTTCTACATTACATCTTGATATGCAAAATGGCTCTTCTGTTTGATTTTGTTTTAAGTTGACGAATGGAATGCTAAGATTAGATGATGGCTAACAAAGTTAAAATAGAGCAAGAAGGTATATAAATAGATATCTAAAATCAATGAAATAAATAATATTTTATCATACTTATTTTAATAAACTGTTTAATTTAGAAGGTGTTTAGATTCATAGATAGGTTGCTTAGCCTCTCACCTAAATTCCCATATGGTGAACATTTTACATGAATTGGTGTGGCCCATTTGATATGACTAACAGCCTGATTTTATTCAGATACTATTAACTAAAATTAACACTTAATATGAAATTCACCATTTCTCTACCTTTTCCCTATTTTCCATTCTAGGATCCTATCCAGGATACCACATCACACTTAGTTGTCATGCCTCCTTATTTTTCCTTGGTCTGTCACTATTTCTCAGACTGTCCTTGATTTCCATGACTTGAACACTTCTGAGGAGTCCTGGTGAGGTATTTTGCAGACTGTCCCTTAAATTGGATTCTTCTCCCTCACAGTCAGACATCATTATGTTTGGGGGACAAAATACCATGGAGATGAAGTGCTCTTCTGGTCACATCATGTCATCTGTATTTGCTCTGAACATGGCAGATCATTGATGTTAAACTTGATCACTGGCCAAAGTTGCATTGGCCAAGTCTTTACTTTTTCTCCCTTTCTTTATAATATGTAGAATTAAGTCAGTAAGTACAACCCACCCTGAAGGTAGCGAGTGGCCAACTTGATTTTTGAAAGTTGTTTCTTCATTTTCTCCAAGACTTTTGTACTACTAGATGACCCTTTTGCCTCCATGCTAATGTAAAGGAAAAGTCTGGGCTTTATAGCTCTTCAGTTAAAATTTCTAGAAAAACACAAACATAAGCAAACAACTTGTTGATTACAGCAAAAGAATATTCTTGCAAAATTTAGAATAAATATGTCACGGGGGGCAATAGCATGATTATCCTGCCCTCAAATTTGTTAGTTCAATATAATGCTACTCCAGAGTTCTTGTTTTCTGAATTTCTAAGTGTAACCTTCCATTACACAAATGGTAACTGATCTTTGAAACCAAAACAATTATTGACATGAAGGTTTTACACATTACACATTGATGTGATCAATCATTTTGAACAAGACAATGAAATTTTAAAGTGTCCAGCCATAATTATCACTTCCTTTTCCTCCAGGATAGAACTCTTAATATTTTAAATATTCACTTACCAAGGTTCATGAGAAATGCAAAATAGTTATGTGCAGAAATGCTAAGAATTTCCTAATGATTCATTTATAAAGATGGGATGTTTAGCCATTGCTGTGAGAACAAAAGAAAGTTATCTGAGTAAGAAAGACTCTTCCAGGAGAGACTATGAATCTTGTACCTGCAAATTTGAAAATCCAAAGAAAATCTGTTAATCTCAACCACGATACTATGTCCTCTCATAAATTTAACTTAACATGACTGATTCCAAGGACTTGTTAACACCTGGATAGGGAACATTTTACTTAAAAAATGGTCAATGTTTTTCATCCCATTTCTTGATATATTTCTAGACCAAGCTTGATTTAAATGAAGTAATTAAAGTCTTCAGTTGTTACCTAATCACTACTTTTTAAAGATAGTTTGTTTTGTCTTTGCTCTGATAGTGGAAGTTATATGGAAGGGGAAAGGTATGTGAATAATTCCTCAGTATTAACAAATGACTGAATATCAAATTGCTTCCATTGATAAAGTTTTACATATTAGTATTTAAAAGAATTTATTAATAATATAACTTGCTATGATCTGAAACAAATGTTGTATTTCCTTTTAATAGATATAGTTTCTACATGAATCCCCACCATTGTCAGACTCTTGCTTCAAGAAGGCAGCATCTTTAAAAGGGTTTGAAACATAGACTTTAAATCTGATTGAATTGAGTACAAGTCCTATCTCTGTACTACATACTCAAATACTCATCTAGCTATACTAGCTACATGACCTTTGGCAGGTATCTTAAGTTATTTGTCTATCAGATTTCCCATTTGCAAAGTGAAGAGGGGAGATAATATATAGAAAATATTTAGAATATATAAAAAATGTTTAGCATACTTATTTTCAATAGGTTCATATTCTTTGGGGGCAAAAAGAAAGAGTAGGAATATAAATATTGAATGTAGGATATAAAACTTAGAAAGGAAAGGACCAAAGGGAGAATGACAGTGACAACAAAAAAGAAACAAGAAAGATGAAAGAAAGAAAGAAAGAAAGAAAGAAAGAAAGAAAGAAAGAAAGAAAGAAAGAAGGAAAGAAAGAAAGAAAGAAGGAAAGAAAGAGTATAAGGAAAAGATGGTCAAAACAGCAGACTGAAAAGTTCTCAGGGACGTGTCCTGCAGAATGACGTGACATGAGTTCGAGAGGTTTCCACATTAAGCCATGAAGGATTTTGCAGACCCTAAGCAAGGTACAGAGTTTACTACATCCTCAAAGTTTACCAATAATAGGGATAAATTAGGATTAGCCAGACTTCTTTTTCTTAACTGTGCTTTATCTTTTTTTTCCTCTCTAAACTTTGGTGGAAACAGAAGGTTAGGAATAAAGTAAGGTGTGAAAGCACATGAGGCTTATACCTTCCCAGAAAAATTAGCTAAAAATAACCTGAACACTTTAGAAAAATAAGGTAATAAATGCAGCTGTGGTCCTAAAATAGTACCCACCAGATTTCTGAGCTTTTTAAAATTTCCCCTTTAAAATATGCCTATTAGTTATTAAGCAAGTTAGGATAAAGGCAGAGAAAATGTGGTGTTTGAAACAGCATAAAGTCAAGAGTGCAAACGAGGGCAATCAACTACAGAGGGTAGATACGGGAATTAATCTTACGAGGCGGTCACAGGTGTGCTAGTTTGAGTGTGCCCTAAAGTACTGGTCTTTTTCATGTTGCCCCAGCATAAATCTCTTTCTCAGTGGGAATAACAGCATGTCCACTACAAATGGTAAGAAGCACTGGTTCAAAAGATAAAGCAAAATTAGAGGGATCTAAACATGACTATCAAAAGAAGGTGAATTCATGACATTGACCCTTAGTTAATCTAATTGGTGATGCATTTTGATTCAGAATAGCACCTGCAGCATTCATGAATATTTGTTTAACATTGTTAAAAAGAATACTTGTGGGGACACCTGGGTGTCTCAGTCAGTTACGTGACTGACTCTTCATTTTCGCCCAGGCAATCCCACTGTTAGTGAAATCAAGTCCCATGTCAGGCTCCAGGCTAACAGAGCAGAACCTGGTTGGGATATTCTCTCTGCCCTTCCCTCTCTTGCAGTCTCTAAAAAACAAATAAACAAACAAACAAACATTGAAAAAAAGAATAATTGTGGCGGAAATTAGGAGATACATGATAAAATTGTAGAGTATGAAGACTAATTTCTAATAGAAAGCTGAAGCCTAAACCAAGTTGTGTAAAAATCAGCATATACAATTTGTAATTTCATTTCTAATTTTATCAGAAAACGTTGTGGATTATCATAAAGCCCAGAGGTAGAAACCCCAGTATTGCTACATTAAAACCACTTCTAATGCTTGTTCCCATTAAAAAGGAGGAAAGTTGAAGAACTCTTTAAGCCCTTTGATCAGAAACTTGTGGGTATAAGTAAATTTTCACATATAAAGTAATCATTCCATTATTAGACAGATATGTTCTCTATTGGCAAGTTGTCAAGTACCGTTTTCAATTATCTTTTCAAAATCTTGGGTCAAGATTCTACAGTTGTCAGTCCACACTGGCTCTTGATATCAATTAATGACTTTGGAAATATCAATTATGTGTAGCTGATATGAAATCTATAGCATAATTCTGTGTTTAAAGAGTGTATAGTTATAGAATATTACCAATAATATGAGGAGAAAATATAGATGATTATTTGTGATTCATTTAATATTCTCAGTAGAGATTTTCAGTGTTTCTGATGTCTCATGTGTACAGTTGGACTGGAGAACATTCTATCTTCCTGTCTTCAGTGATGTAACAAGTATAAACATGCACTATTCCCATCTCCTGTTACAGGGAACAGACTGACACTCAGCCCTGATGCTGCTTCTCTGGACCTGATGCTACATCCACAACAGGGTCATGCTTCCTGTGGGCTGCTCTGATTGATGACCCTATACAATGGGAACACCAGTGCAGCCCCATTCCTACAGGACAGGCAACTCCTCCACAGAGAACTTGGGCTCGAACGTATCTAATTGGCCTGATCAAACCTGTCTTGGAAACGTGGAGGAGTCCAAGATGTTTCCTACACATCTTCCTGCATTCCTACCCCTTTAGGGTTGTTAGAACTGTAAGTCAGTCTCATTGCTCTTCTAACTTTCTCTGGCTCCTTCACAGTGTTGAACACATACTTCCCTCAATAAATCCCATGCACCTCTCACTCCATTTTGGATTTTGCTTCAGAAGAAAGTATACTAACATATCATTTTGAATATATCACTCTTGATAACTGATATCAACTAGATGAATAATTAGGCCTTAGTATTATTTTATGTAATTCAAGGAAAATCTAATGCTGCATTTAATGTATCCAATTATCCAGACACTCAGTCATTATTGAGGTCTGGCTATATGTTAATTTTACACAACTCACTTAGTTTCATAGTTGGAATGACTGTGTTGATAAAAATTTTCAACTCTTATTTTTATGACCATCAAAAGTATCTCTAATCAAAGAAATATTTCCAGGACAATTTTAATTTATTTTTAATTTACATTTTTCTGTAGGGTTCATTATGATGTAACAGTGAGATGCTTGGATAGACCTGTGTCTTTTACTTGGCAACTTAACCTGAGCATCACCGTCTTGTTTAGCCGTTTCTCTCCTGTTCCAATCAGCAGTTCTCAGTAAAAATATGATACATGTTCCTTCACAGCAGGATTCCTCAACCTCAGCACTATTGATTTTTTGGACTGTATGATTCTTTGTTGTAGTGACTGTTCGATGTATTATGAAATGTTTAGCAGCATCCTTGGCCTCTGCATACCACAGACAGTAGCAATCATGCAGTTGTGACAATCAAAAATATCTCAAGATATTCCCAAATATCCTATGAGGAGAAAAATTGCTTAGAATCACTGTTTTTAAGAATTTCTTGGAACCCCAAAAAAGAGAATGATTGAAATTAAAGTATAACAAATTGTTTACTAAGCAGTTAAAGAGGATATGAAAGAGTGAGCAAGTTTGTGTGTGTGTGTGTGTTTACGTGTGGGTGCATCATTTATGGCTTAGGGAAATGCAAGCGTCTTCTCTGAAACCGATCCAATTCTTACTTTATAGTCTATTCAGTGTTATGCTCTTGGTTCCATGTTAGTCTGTTTGGGATTTTTGAGCTGAAAATTTAATTGCTATTCGTTTGATCCCTAACTCCTATCAGAAATAAAAATCTATCAAGGGATAATTCTCCTTTTCTGTTTACATTCCCGAAGATTCAGACTTTCAAAAAGAGAATTTTTTATCAACAACATTTATTTTTCTTTTGCTTAGCTATTTAATTAATGGATATTTATTGACGATCTTTTATATGCCATCTCTGTACAAGGTACTGAACCCATGAGTGAACAAAACAAAACATCTTGCCCTTCCTTGTACAGTTTGTATTTTACTGTACTTGGAGAATTTAAGGAGGTTCACTCGTCTCAAAATGTGCCGACTGGAACCACATCCAAATTCCAAGCCATGCCTTCTTCTTCTACACTGATGAAGTGATTACAGGTTGTGGGAAAGGATAGACGATGGGTAGAAAGGTGTTAATGAAGAAGTACTTATGAACATACTGAATAGGGACACAAAAAATAATAACATCCACATTGAGTTCTATTTCAGAAAGTCTTTATCCATTATTTGAAAAATCAATACTAATTTCCTCTGTGGCCTTGATTAATTACATCCCTGGCTCCTGTAGCCTCTGGCTTTGCTGTTTAACCATTTCTTACACAATTATTCATTTGCTCAGTATAGAAAGGTAGAAACCTTCCTGCATTTGGAGGATGAAGGGAAAAATCAGACATAGGGTGAAGGACTCATCCATTTCACACCTACAGTTTTATAAGGATTGGCCTCAAAATAACACATGCAGCAACACATGCCAGTAATAATTATGATATAAAATGCTATGTAAAAAGGACTTTGTGCCATTTAATTTCTTTTGTTTACATTTATCAAAGAGCAACATAAGAATTTCTCCAAGTTACATGCATTTTACAATTTTTAGTTTCCTTTAACAAATGATAAAGGATTCAATATCAGACTTGTGGAATGGGTTTCAATTAACTAGAACTGTAACTGTATTATTTCACCTCATTCAAATGAAAATAATCTCTCTCTTTTTCATATACATACCCACAAATATAGTCACATGTAAACACACACACACACACACACACACACACACAACTTAGTTAAGAACCATACAAGTGATACAATGATATAACGATGTTCCCAATTTCATACCTCCTCACAAGATAACCAACTAGCAATTATCCATAGACAAGACATCAGTATGAAAATTCTTAAACCTAGGGATGAGGCTGAAGCCTCTGCCTTGACCACAGACACGAAAAAGAACCACATTATAAGGGAAAGCGGAACAGTTTCACTTTGACCACAAAGCCCCTCCTCGAAGTTACACAGTGCTGCATTAAGAAGATCTCCTGGTCCTTCCAGTGGGAAAACAGAACCCAAGATGAACATCAAGCATCCCCAGGATTTTAGGACACTTCCCAGGAGGAGACAAAGTTGATTAGCCTGTAGCTAGACTTGCCAAGAAAAAAAAAAAAAAAAAAGGAGAGAGGGTGTGAATCAATAAAATTGTAAATGATAAAGGAAACATTACACTGGTGCCCAAAATACAAAAAATCATAAGGGAATACGATGAAAAATTATGTGCCAGTAAGTTGGGTAACAAAGAAGAAATGCAAAAATTGTTGGAAAAATACAATCTACCATGACTGAGTCATGAAAAAATAGAAAATCTGAACAGACCAATAACAAGTAATGAAATTGAGTCAGTTATCAACTTCTCTTCCCCTCCCCAAAACGAAGCCCAGGACCAGATGGCTTTACTGGTGATTTCTGCCAAATATTTACAGAAATAACCCCAATCCTTCTCAAATGTTTTCACAAAAGGGAACACTCCCAAACTTATTCTACATGGCCAGCATTACTCTGACACCTAAAGCCAGATAAAGACAAAGAAGAAAAAGTAGATCAATTTCCCTGATGAATACAGACATAAAAATTCTCAGCAAAATACTAGCAAATCAAATTTAATACCATAATAAAAGGAGTACACATGATTACCAAGTCAGTTCACTTCTGGGATGCAAAGATGGTTCATACAATGAATTTGTACATTCATCATTGTATGTAAATTAATAAATGTATTATATCATATTAACAATACAAAAGAATAAAATCCTACGATCATCACAATAAATATAGAAAAAGCATTTGACAAAATTTAACATACTTTCATAGTAAAAATTCTTAACAAATGTGTGTAAGTGGATGCACATTAACACAATAAAGCCTTTCTGACAAGCTCACAACTAACATCATACTCAATGGTAAAACTCTGAAAGCTCTTCCTTTAAGATCAGGAATAAATCATGAATTCCTATTCTCCTTAAAAAAGTTTTTTTAATGTTTTATTTATTTCTTTTTTTTTAATTTTATTTATTTCTAGGAGAGAGAGAGAGACAGTGTGAGCAGAGGAGGGTCAGAGAGAGGGAGTGACAGACTCTGAAACAGGCTCCAGGCTCTGAGCTGGCAGTCAGCACAGAGCCTGACGCGGGGCTCCAATCCACGAACCGCGAGATCATGACCTGAGTAAAAGTCGGATGCTTAACGGACTAAGCCACCCAGGTGCCCCAATGTTTTATTTATTTCTGTGTGAGAGAGAAACAGCGTGAGCAGAGGAGGGTCAGAGAGAGAGGGAGGTACAGAATCCAAAGCAGGCTCCAGGCTCTGAGCTGGCTGTCAGCACAGAGCTCGATGCGAGACTCGAACCCATGAACCATGAGCTCATGACCTGGGCCGAAGTCAGACGCTTTAACCAACTGAGCCACCCAGGTGCCCCAAGAGTTCCCATTCTCAATATCTTTGTTCAACATAGCACTGGAAGTCCCACCCAGAGATATTGGGCACAAGAAATAGAAAACATCCAAATTGGAAAGGAAAAAGTAAAATGGTCCCTATTTGCAAAGCCTCAAAACAAAAACAAAAACAAAATCCTATTAGAACTATTAACAATTTCAGTAAAGTTTCAGGGTACAAAATCAACATACAAAAACCAGCTGCATTTCTATGTACTAACAGTGAACTATTTATAACAGAAATAAAGAGAACAGTGGTATTTACAATAGCATCAAAAACAGCACATCATTCAGGAATAAATTTAACCAAGAAAGTGAAATATCTGTACATACAAAACTGCCAGACATTGAAGAAAAAAAATCAAAGAAGATACAAATAAATTGAAAGATATCCCAAGTTCATGGAATGAAAGAATCTAACATTTTAACAATATTAATGAAATTTATACAAAAATAGAAAAAAATAATATTGAAATTCATGTGAAACCACAAAAGAGAGAATAGCCAAGTATTGTTCTTGAAAACAAAGCTGAAAGCATCATACACACTTCAAATTCCATTATAAACAATATTACAAAGCTGTACAATTCAAAGCAGTATGGGATTGGTATTAAAAAAAGACACCTAGGTCAATGGCCCAAAAATAAACTCATGCATATATAATCAACTAATAATTTGCAAAGGAGCCAAGAATACTCAATGTAGTTAAAAACAATCTTTTCAATAAATGGTGATGAGAAAACTGGTCATTAACATGCAAAAGAATGAAACTGGACCCCTTCCTGCACCATGACAAAAATTAATTTGAAATGAATTAAAGACTTAAATGCGAGACATGCAACCATAAAATTATAAATAAACACAAGAAAGACATTTCTTGAATTTGGTTTTGTTAATGTTTTGAATTTGACACCAAAAGCACAAACAACAAAAGTGAAAATCAAGAAGTGAGACTACAATCTTAAAAGCTTCTTGGGTAAATTCCTAGCAGTTCTACTGCTGGGTCATAGGGGAGTTCTATTGTTAATTTTTTTTTTTTTTTTACAAATAGTTTATTGTCAAATTGATTTCCATAAAACACCCAGTGCTCATCCCCACAAGTGCCCTCCTCCATGCATATGGGCACATGTACCCCAATGTTTATGGCAGTGATTTCAACAATAGCCAAATTATGGAAAGAGCCTAAGTGTCCATCAACTGACAAATGGATCAAGAAGATGTGGTTTATCTATACAATGGAATACTACATGGCAGTGAGAAAGAATGAAATCTGGCCTTTTGCAGCAACATGGATGGAACTGGAGGGTGTTATGCTAAGTGAAATAAGTGAGTCAGAGAAAGACAGATACCATATGTTTTTACTCCTTTGTGGATCTTGACAAACTTAACAGAAGATCATGGGGGAAGGGATGGGGGAAAAGTTACAGAGAGGAAGGGAGGCAAACCATAAGTGACCCTTAAATACATAGAGCAAACTGAGGGCTGATGAGGGGTGGGGGAGAGGGGAAAGTAGGTGATGGGCATTGAGGAGGGCACATATTGGGATGAGCACTGGGTGTTGGTATGGAACCCAATTTAACAATAAATTATATATTCTAAAAAGTAAAAAAAAAAAAAAAAGCTTATGTATATCCTAGGGGTGGGAAGGAAATCAACAGAGTGAGAAGGCAATCTATAAAGCAGAAAATATCTGTAAACCATATATATGATAAGGAATTCATATCTAAACATATACAAAACTTAAAGAACTCAATAAAAGCAAAAACCTGATTAAAAGAGACATTTTTTCAAGAAGACATATAAATGGCCCCAGGTAGAGGGAAATGAACTTACCATTACAATTAACAGAGACGTTCAAATCAAAATCACAGCGATGCATCACTTCACATGTGTTACAATGACAGTTATCAAAACATAAGAGATACGTGCTGGGAATGATATAAAGCAACAGGAAACCTTTGTAAGTTGGTGCACCCACAATGGAAAACAGTATTTAAAATCTTTTTTCTTAACTTAAAAATTAAAAATAGAACTACTATATGATCCAAGAACCCACTTCTGGATATATATCGAAAGGAAATAGCATCACTCTTTAGATGAGATATTTATATCCATGTTAGTTGCAGCATTATTTATAATGTTACATTATGTGTGTGTGTGTGTGTGTGTGTGTGTGTGCTACATACAACGAAATATTACTCTATCTGAACGCAGTAGGAAATTCTACCGTTTGCAAAAACATGGTTGAATCTTGAAGACATTATGCTAAGAGGAATAAATCAGGCAGAGAAAGACAAATACTGTATGATCTCAGATGTGAAATCTAAAACAAAATTAAACAAAAACAAACACTAACCAAAAATACCCATAGAAACAGACAGTGGATTGATGGTTACCATGGGTGGGGTTGAGGGTAGAGGTGGGAGAAATGGTTGAGAGTTAACAAAGGATAGAGATTTCTAGGTATAAGTTTAATAAGTTCTAGGGATCCAGAAGCACCTGGGTGGCTCAGTCAGCTAAGTGTCTGACTTCAGCTCAGGTCATGATGGTTGTGGGTTCAAGCCACGAGTCAGGCTCTGTGCTTACAGAAGCCACATGTCTGTGCTGACAGCTCAGAGCCTGGAGCCTGCTTCAGATTCTGTTTCTCCCTCTCTCTCTGCCCCTCCTCCACTTGCACTTTGTGTGTGTGTGTGTGTGTGTGTCTTTCAGAAGTCATAAATAAACATTAAAAAATAAGTTCTGGGGATCCAATATTCAACATGATGACTACAGTTAACAATACTGCACTGAATACTTGAAAATTGCTAAGAGAGGGACTTGATAGTCGTAACTTCATACACACACAAAAGGTAACTGTAAGTGGTAAATGTGTTAACTAACTAACCTTACTGTAGTAATCATTTTGCAATATATATGTATACAAAATCATGTTGCACATCTTAAACATATAAAATGTTTTATGTTAATTATACCTCAAGAAACTGAGACTAAAATGATTCCTCAACATGTCAGGGGTCTGCACATGTAACATAGGTCCATCATGTCCATATATATGAAAACAACTGATAGGAGATCATAAAATATCATCACTTAGTAAATAGCATAAAAGTAAGTTCTTGATTATTTTTTGGTTGTGAAAAATATTTGCTAGTGACGGCTTTGGATTGAAAATCGCTACCATCATTTCAATTGGATTTAAAACAAAGTAGAAAGCTACCAGAAAATTTAATTAATCCTAAATTCTAAACATTTCTACCTCACATCATTCTAGCATACAACTAAAATATTAAAAAAAAAAAGTCTTTACACCTAAATAGTAAAATACCTACAACTTTTTTTTTAAAAAATGGAAAAAGAGAAAACAAAGTAGTATGAGTTCAGAAAAGAACTCTCAGAATTAAGAAGGCACAACTATAAAAACAATTGCAGTCAAATCACCAATTGATATATATAAAAACTCAGGCGGGCACCTGGGTGGCTCAGTCGGTTAAGTGTCCGACTTCAGCTCACGTGTGACCTCACCATTAGTCTTGTGCTGTGCTGACACCTCGGAGCCTGGGGTCTGCTTCAGATTCTGTGTCTCTTTCTCTCTGCCCCCTACCCCCACCCCTCGCATTCTGGATCTCTCTCAAAAATAAGTAAATAAACATTAAAAAAATTAAAACTCAGGGTCCTTGACCTTTAGAATTGTGAAGATCAAGTCCCATGCCCCAAAGCTCCACTAAAACTTGTTTTGAAAAAGGCCCTGGTGAGGTGCCACAGAGTAGTCTAGGAGTTTTCACCATTTCTACACAGTCATGAATATATTTGTAAGATTTCCATATTCTCTAAAAAATTATTTTCGAAACACAGTGTGAGACCCCGAAGGAACTATTTAGTGAAGCTACATTCCACACTGGAGCTCTGTGGATACATATACACCTACGCTGTTACGAGTGGCCCTTTGCTTCTAAAAAAGAAAGATTTACCTCAGCAATGATCAGCTGTGGTTCCGCACATTATTTTCAATCAGCAATTTTTCTTAAATAACTCTCACCGGACAGGCCGTGATGCACAACCACTTTGATAGATTCTGTTATGAAGAACAGTTATTCCTCCAGGCAAAACATGCCAAGGAGAATGTGTAACTGAAGCAAATCCAGAGAGAGGAACAATTTATAGTGCCTCAAGTTTGATAGAAAGGGTCAGGTCATAGCTGATTAGAATATGAAATCAATAATTGAGTATGATTTCACAATCTACCAAAGTACAATAAAGTAACCAAAAGGAGTATGCTGTCAACATGAGACTTGTATATTAAATAAGATTAATTTGACACAAGAAGCCTTTAAGCTTATTTTATCAAACACATGACATATATATGTATGTATGTATGTATGTATTTCTTTTTTTTTTAATATTTTTATTTATTTCTAGGAGAGAGAGAGAGNATTTATTTCTGAGAGAGAGAGAGACAGGGTGAGCAGGGGAGGGTCAGAGAGAGAGGGAGCCACAGAATCTGAAACAGGCTCCAGGCTCTGAGCTGTCAGCACAGAGCCCGACGCGGGGCTCAAATCCACAAACCACGAGATCATGACCTGAGCCGAAGTTGGATACTTAACTGAATGAGCCACCCAGGTGCCCCTTTGAACACCCAATTCTTAAATTCAGAGATTTCTCTGAAGGCAGCAGGCAGAGCTGGCTTGGCCACCTGGGGAATCCTGTCTATACAGGCTCTGGGGGGGGGAGGCCCAGGAGGATCACTTGTCCCGAGGATGAACAGCTGTGACTCCTGGCTTGTCTGCTTGCAGACAGGCAGCAGGCCATTCTGCTCACCAGAGAACAGAATGGGGCGTGTCTGTCCCCACCGCCCGCCTGCCCCTCAAAAACAAAGCAACTGCATCACCGACGGAGGCATCACTGGGAGTTTCCACGTTCCGTTGCGCGCTGTGTGCCCCGAGGGGAGGTGTGCGAAGACCAGAGCCTGCTAGTAACACCCCCTCCCCACCCTAACAGCCATGATGAGGACATCAGGCGCCATGCAAGTGCTTTATGCACGTATGTCGTTCAAACCCTGTAACTACTCTGCGAAGCAGGTCCTAGGTTCTATCCCTTCCCCGCACGGGGACTCGAGGGCTCAGAAAAGTCAGTCCATCCGAGAGCTCACACATATGAAGCAGCAAAGCCTGAATCTACACCCAGTTCAACTCCAAAGCCTGCATTCCTAACCACTGCTTCCTTTAGGCTCCGTGAAAACGTCAAGTTCGCGTTCTAGATTTAAAGAAAACCTTGTATTTTTTTTTTTTTAAATATTTTTATTTATTTCTAGGAGAGAGAGAGAGAGAGAGAGAGAGAGACAGCGTGCACAGGGGAGGGTCAGAGAGAGAGGGAGATACAGACTCTGAAATAGGCTCCAGGCTCTGAGCTGGCAGTCAGCACAGAGCCCGACGCGGGGCCCGATCCCACGAACCGCGAGATCATGACCTAAGCGAAAGTCAGACACTTAACCGACTAAGCCACCCAGGCGCCCCTGTATGTATGTATTTCTTAAACATTTATTCATATTTTGAGAGACAGAGAGACACAGAGCATGAGCAGGGAAGGGACAGAGAGAGGGAGACACAGAATTTTAAGCAGGCTCCAGGCTCTGAACTGTGAGCTCAGAACCTGATGCAGGGCTGGAACTCAGGAACTGTGAGGTCATGACCTGAGCTGAAGTTGGACACTTAACCAACTGAGACACTCAGGCCCCCCTGTGACATATATTTTTCCCTGAAGACAGCAAATAAATAAATAAACAAGTAAATAACATTTGTTTACCAAAAAAATCCCTACAGGTTATGTATCATTCACGAAGTAGATTTTGTAAGAAATTAAACTGCTTTTTAAAATCCTACTAAATTTAGGATTTTCAGAAATGCACATTCAGGAATACGACCTCTCCAAAAAGAAGGAAGCTTCTTGATATTAAGGGCTTCTCTTAAATTTACTTAGTATTTTACCCATAGCATCTAGTCCAGGGCTACGCCTAGAATATAAACTTTTCTTAGCATACTTGTTAGTTAATTATTTACCTAATACTTCTCAAGAATATATGCAAGTATTAATTTTATTATTTAAGATTACCAAAAGCATATATTTCCCCTATCAATTAAATCCATTCTTGATAATTTCTTTTTTTACATTTTTTTAAAATTTATTTCTAGGAGAGAGAGAGAGACAGCATGAGCAGGGGAGGGTCAGAGAGAGAGGGAGTCACAGACTAAAACAAGCTCCAGGCTCTGAGCTGGCAGCCAACACAGAGCCCGATGCGGGGCGCGAACCCACGAACCGCAAGATCATGACCTAAGCGAAAGTCGGATGCTTAACCGACTCAGCCACCCAGGCGCCCCCCATTCTTGATTATTTCTATCACAAAATCAGCTGCCACCTATAATACTATATCACCTCCAAATATGCTTTAAAATAAAAACCAAACATGAAAATACAAAAATAAGAGAATCATTAATTTTGGACAATTTTATAACATACTTAATTTTAAAAGTACGTTTTAAAAAATATTTATTTTTAAGAGAGACAGAGAGCGAGCACAGGAAGAGCAGAGAGAGGGAGACACAGTATCCGAGGCAGGCTCCGGGCGCAGGCTCCAGACTCTGAGCTGTCAGCGCACAGCCCGATGTGGGCTCGAACCCAAGAATGTACAATCATGACCCGAACTGAAGTCAAATACTTAACCAACTGAGACACCCAGGTGCCCCCAAAATAAAATAGTTTTAAAACAGATAATACATTGATTAACAACTACCAAAACAAATAAATACACATATGTGCACACACATATACACACAACCCAAAAGACAAAACTGCAGCATTAGTGGCCAACCCATTTACATAGCACAGACAAATTATTACTTAAAAGTTATCAGCAATTCATTTCTATTGTCAGAGACAGATCCTTGACGTTACATTTAGAGCTGCAAACACAAACACAAAACAAGTAATGGGCCATATATGTACCTTCTGCCTTCCTGGGTGAAAATTGAAGTTTATCTCTGGACAGACCCTTCCTCAACTAAGAGATGGACCATGTGGTGAGTTTATGCAGACAAACAGTATAATTCTGAGGGAAGTCTCAACTGCTGACTGGGAAAGATATATCATGGACTCTGATCACCTAACCTGGCTCTAGACCACCTAAAACTTTCAGGAGTCCAGGTAGTAGTTTCTTCTGAAGGAAGTGGTGTTTCAGAGATTAGTCATTCAGGGACACATCAGAGCAGCAGGCTTGAACTTGAGGATAGGAAGAACACATTCCGCTCTCTGAATTCAAGGTGTGGGATCTGCCCTCTGGAGAGGAACAGTTGAACTGGACTCCTGAAAAGTGAAAGCTGACCCTTGAGAAATGGCTGGAGGAAGTCGAGGGAGGCACAGAGCAAAGACAGTAAGAAATCCTGGTGGAAAAGAACAGTAAACCTAGTAGCCAGTGTGTGTGTGTGTGTGTGTGTGTGTGTGTGTGTGTGTGTGTGTGTGTGCTTTTACTTATTTATTTTGCATTTCAATGCCATTTTAAAATTCCAAATTTTTTAGAAAATTATTTATTTTTATTTTTTCTTTTAGTTTCTTTTTTTAATGTTTTATTTATTTCCGAGAGAGAGAGAGAGAGAAAGAGAGAGAAGGGGAGGGTCAGAGAGAGAGGGAGACACAGAATTTGAAGGAGGCCCCAGGCTCTGAGCTGTCAGCACAGAGCCTAACACGGGGCTCAAATCCACGACCCGTGAGATCATGACCTGAGCCTAAGTTGGACACTTAACCGACTGAGCCACCCAGGCATCCCTCTCTTTTAGTTTCAAACCGGCTTTTCTTTAGTGAATAGCATAGTGTGTGTGTGTGTGTGTGTGTGTGTGTGTGTGTGTGTGTGTGTGTGTGTGTGTTTGCAGGAATGACTTTGCTTGTGATATATAACGATCTATGCACAAGGCCACTGACTGGAGAAATAGTTTTGAAAATGAAAAGTAATCATCAGAGAGGCTCAGAGTAGGAGTTCCAAGCAACAGATGACAAAGAAGTCCTTAGGATGAATTTGCTGGAAATATAATCATTCCTGGAACAGGACTATATAAAAATCAAAACCTTAAAGCCATCACACACAAGGAGACAACCCAAGTTATGTTTTATATTATCCAGTTTAGAAAGACAAGGATGACCACTGAAGGTATGAGTCCTGGACATTCATTCAGTTTCTGCTTTTAAGAAGTTGTTAATATTAGAAGAAAATGAAACTCAGTTATTTACCCTCAAAGCTCTCCTTTCATTGGCCAATTTTTCCCAGAAACATAAGCAACAAGGTATCCCTCATTCTTTTTGAGATTATTCTGTTATAATAATAATTCTGTTATATGGCAAAGTCCACTTTGTCATATAACAGTTGTTTTGTGTAATCACTATTGCATTAATTAGAAATTGTATCTCCACATACATTAGGATCATAATGAAAGAAGAAAATCTTGAAAAACATAAACCACAAACCCAAAGCTTCAGATTTTAGTTATCTTTCAGTTTTCATCTTCCATACTGCCTTTGGTTTTGCTTTGCCTTGTTTTATTTTTTCTTGAATACAAGCAATAAACAAAGTCTGGGAATAAACTGTTGGTCTGGACTCACATTGAAAAGGCTGTCAGGTCAGCAAACATGATCAACTTGAGATAAGATATGTTTACTTTAGACAGAACTCTTGTAACTATATTGCCATCTATATAATCATTGAAAAAAATCCTCTACTGCTATATATTCCGGGAAGGTGAATTAGATTCAAGTTTCTAATCCCTTTTGCTTCTCATTTTCAGTGGTTGTTAAAATCAAGGACAGAGAGCAGCCTTGAAGGTTCCCAGAGCAGACAGAGACAGTTTAGTCGTGCAGGCAGAGCTTAATTTAGTTTATTTTTCAAGGCTAACTTGACCTGGATCATTTCTTGTTTTTGCCCCTGGAGAGGATAAGCAAAACTTGACTTGCTTCACAAGGCTGATAGGAGGTAACCACTGAAAATTGTAATATTATAACCAATCACTGTGAAGAACAGGCCATCACCACTTTCTCACTGTATAAGCTGCTTCTAAAAGTATACCCCTTAGCCTCATTCAGTGTCCTGATTTGAGTGCTCCTGGCTTGCAAGCTGTCTTTTTAGTACGTTTACAATAAGTGTTTACTAATTATTACCTCTGCCATTCATTGGTTTTTACATAGGCTATTTTGAACCTTTGGCATGGGCTAGTGATCCTTGGCATTAGCAAGTAACTGTGATGTAAAATAAGGGGACAATAGAAGCTTGGGAGTAAATCAGACATCAAGTCACCTTCCAAGGTGATAACAGCTTATATATCACCACAATAATAAATAGGTATGGTTCTGGGAAAACAAGTTATTACTTCCATTTGGTCTCAAGGTGCATCAAAGCACTCAGAAAAGGAAATTCACTTTAATGCCCGTGGGTCCAAAAAATAAAAAGCACACTCAGAAATTTGAACTAAGTAAAAATACATTTCTGGAAGACTATAAATATTCATTTAACAAATCATTGATAAGATTTTAACACTGTACTAAATAACAATTTTATTAATTAGAATGCCAATCATTAAGAGAAATATTGTGTATATTATATTATATTGCATCTTGAGTATGACTTTTTTGGATATTTTGTTCCTTCTCAATGCTTAAAACAATGAAATAACACTTTAAATAAGAAATTTAAGTTATTTTTAAATTAAAAATAATTATAGATTTATAAGAAATTTCAAAAGTATCACAGAGAGAGCTATGTAACTAGTTTTTCCCTCCAATTATATGCAGCTATAGTGCAATATTAAACTCATGAAAGTGACCTTGGTACAATGTGTGTGCAGAGTGTGATTCCATTTTATCGCACATGAGTTTGGTATAATAAATAATGGAGACAAAGGGCTATTCCATCACAGTGAAACTCTCCCCCATGTTTCCTCTCTGTAGTACATCTCACCTTCACCCCACACTCCACCCCATCTCCTGTGCTGGTTCGTTTTACATGTCAACCTGACTGGGCTTTGAGGTGCCCAGGTATTTGGTCAAATATTATTCTGAGTGTGTCTGTGAGGGGGTTTCTAAATGAGATTAACATTTGAATGGTAGACTGAATGAAGTATATTGGCATCCCTACTGTGGCTGCACCTTAATTATCCATCTTATCCATTTATTTTGAGCAGAATAAAAGGCCAAGAAGGAATTCTTTCTCTCTGTGTACCTGTTACCTGGGATGTTCGTCTTCTTTTGGACTTCCTTTGGACTTGGATTCAGACTGGAACTAAATCATAGTTTCTCCTGAGTCTCCAGCCTGCTGACTGCAGACCTTGGACTTCTCAGCTTCCATAATTATGTGAATCAATTCCTTATAGTAGATGTCTTTATGTAGTAGTATATATCAGTATATATGTGCCATATATATATATATATATAGATAGATAGATAGATACACATATAAATGTATACGTACTTCCTACTGGTTGCATTTCTCTAGGGAATATACATAATATATAATATATATAAATAATATACATATTTAGTGTATATTTAGTTATATTGGTTATATTTGGTTACATTTCTCTAAAGAATTCAGATAAATACTACACCTAACCTCTAACAATCAATATTCTGTTTTCTATCTCTATAATTTTATCATTTCAATAATGTCATATAAATGCAAACATATTTTATGTGACCTTTTGAGGTTTATATATTTTTTCAATTAGTATGGAGTCCTTGATATCCATTTAAGATGATGTGTGTTTCTATATCCCATTCCTTTTTATTATCTAGCAGTATTCCATTACTTTTATTTTTATCAAAGTTTAATTCCTCTCTTTCTTCTTTATAAAGTAAATCAGTAGAACCTTCTTTTAGACTGAAGCAAACTATCTGGAATTATATTATACACACACACACATACACACATAGGCACACGTGCATACACAAGGTTAATGTACACATAAAAACACACATAAACCCATGTGCATGAGCATTATTGGGGAGTGGGGAGTCTGCTTATTTTTTTTCCAAAAAGAATTTATATTTTAACTCTTCCTCATAGGCTACCCCTCCCTTTGCATTAAAATCATGTGGATACATGATGTAATTGTTTTCATTTCTTATGAGACAATTCTATACCCCTTCAGAATCTACCTCAAAATTTCCTACAGGCCATGTGACCAATAGCCAATTGGAGATATGTTGGTTCTCCTAAGGAAGAAGAGGGATTATTACCTGGAGGAAATCCAGAATGTGGCTAATATGTACATTTAAGAGGTAGAAGGGTGCTTAAGGTACTGTGTTCTATGGTGTTTTAGATAAGTAGGATAAACCACACAAAGTTTAACAGAGAATAGCTTACCAATATGGGAACATACTCCTTCGATATAGGAGTTAACATCCTAGCAAACAGCCTGAGAGCAGTCCTAACACACCTACGATGGCTCTTGGAAACTTGTAAAAAATGATGGTGTTCATTAACTGAAATAGAAATGCCAGAATTATAATGGCTTTGAAGGAGTTTCAAAAATCCAAAGAAGTGGGCTAAGATGCTCTCTTGTTGTTTGTGTCTCACAGTAAGATCTAAAGGATGTTGTGTTTACCAAAACAATGAAGGAGGGATGAGAAGACACACGAATTGTTGAAAAGTTTCAGAAGTGGCTTTTCTCTATTGAATTGACAATAGAAAATTTTATTACATAAGTGGGCTCCCTGATAACAATGGGCATAATGGGCTTTCAAATGATAGAAAGTAAGAAATGACATTTACCAACAGAATCAAGTGACTGCAGATTTCACAGTAAGATAGGAATGGAGTGAAAATCACAAGTTTTCTATCCATACACAGCAATGGAGAAATCTAACAAAACACAGTGTTTCTTGAAACAAGATAGATGGACAGCCAACAGAATAATAAGAAAAAGATAACAAGATTGAATAATGTGGTAGACTGAAAGATATCAGAGACAAAGGGAAGGTGGAGAGATTTTTATTGTAGAAAATAGAAGGCAATGTGATGACAATAGAGAGAAATATTTAAAGATGGTATGCTGAGGAGTTTAAAGATGGAAGAAAGGCCCATGAGTCTAGGAATACAAAGAATATAGGTCTAGAAGACAGATAAGAAATGGAAAGAAATGCTTTCCTTGGGATATCAGAGGAAATAGGCCAGGCAAACAGTTTTGACTTAATTAAACCAATCTGATACTTCTGGGCTCTAAGAGAATAAATTATGTTAAGGCACAAAGTTTGGAGTAATTAGTTAGATCAGTCACAGAGATCTAACACTCATTAGAAAGCTGAAGATAGTCACCAAAATAAAATGATACCACCCCTACCTAGTTTTTAAACTTAATCCAGTTTTCAGTCCAGAACCCATGAGCTACAAAAAACCTTGAGTTCCTACTAGGAAGAAATTTTCAGCCCAAGACTAATCTATTTTATAGCAATTCACCTTAGAGTTCACAAAGGGATCTATAAGCCAATACTTGATTAAATGTGAATTGAAGAAAAGGGAAGACCCAAATGTTAGAGGATTTAGGGACAAAACGACCCTTTTTATATCCTTGTTAGAGTGAAGATAAATGGGGGCCATATCTAGCTTATAGTGGACCCCCTATATCTACAAAATCACCTAGTACTCTGCCTCATTCTCTGAATTATAATAGAAATGGATGTACTTGGTACATGGAAGAATGCTCATATTGGTCACTTGACCCACGGTGTGATAACTATAATAGTGGGGAAGATCTAAACAAGTTGCTGAAACTGCATAAAACCCAAGACAGAAAATGAAAAACAATAACACCTACTGGGGAGAGGGAGAAGAAGATACACTTTAATGTGACCTTAGATTGGTGGATTATTTTTAGGTAGGTTATGCCATAGATTCTTAATGTTGGATATTTCTCCCTATCACATCCCAAACTAATTCACCAATTTTAATGTATTAAAAGTGTATGTAAATTCATGGCTGACAGCAAACTACCACAAATAAGCGTAGCTTCTATTTCAGCTGCTGTGTCTCATGCGGCAGGGCACATGGTTTCTGGCACCTAGTAAATGGGCAATAATCTTATGAATACATACATTTTCATCATTATCTGGAAAGAGGACCAGAAATAGTTCTTACTAAGGTGAAATAGAGAAAAGGATGATTTAACACATTGTTCCAGGGCTATATCAGCTTTCCACCTTTTCTTGTAATTTTATCCCAAAGTATGTGGACTGTTAAAACAGTACACAGTGCATTGTGGCTGGCCACTGTATGGGTGCATATTAACCAAGCCAGATAAGCCACAAGTGGGAAAATGTGGGAGAACTCCATAAAAAACATTTGATTTCAAGTGGAAATATGATAGACAGGTCTTTAACATGGTCCCACAGTCTCTACTCCTGGCATGTACACCTCCATGTAATCGCCTCCCTTTTAGTGTGGGCAGACCCTGTGACTTGTTCCTAATCCATAGATTAAAGCAAAGGTGACAAAATAAACATGATGACATGTGCAAGAGCGTTACATATTAATGAAAGTCTTGGTGAAGAAACATATAAATGAAAACTGGGTGGCTCAGTCACTTGAGGGTCCAACTCTTGATTTTGGCCCAGGTCATGATCTCACGGTTGTGAGTGTGAGCCTTATATCAGGCTCTGAACCAATTCTCTCCCTTTCTCTCTGAACCTTCCCAGTTTGTGCTCACTCTCTTTCTCTTGAAATAAATAAATAAACTTAAAAAAGAGAAGGAAATTGTCAAGTTATGACTGTATATGGAGAGGACCGTACAATGGAATGAAGGATGGTGTCTGGCCAATAGCCAAAGAGAAAACAAGGTTCTTGATATAATAATATTCAAAAACTGAATACTTTCAACAAGCACATAAGCTTGAAGATCACCAGTTGTAGATGGGACTACATTACCAGCCAACGCAGATTACAGCCTTGTAGAATACCCAGCTGTGCCTGACCCAGACTTCTGACCCCCAGAAATGGTGAGATAATAAATGTATGATGTTTGACATTGCTACGTTTGTGGAAAAATTGTCACAAAATAATAGATAATTAATACAGTAGAAGACAGCCCTTCAAAGATTCCAGAGCGTAACATATTGATGATGTTTTTAAGGACCTACTAATCTTGGGAAAGTAAAGAGATTGACAAACTTTTTCAGAAAGATTTAGATAGTAAATATTTCAGGCTTTCAGTCCATAAGATCTCTGTTGTAGCTATTTAACTTTATCATTGTAATTTCAAAGCATACATTGAAAATGCACACATAAAAAAAATACACACATAAACATGGTGGGTCCGATGCCCCATCTAAAATGAAGAACAAATGTCTGCATTTGTCATTTCTTTTTTTTTTAATTTTTTAATGTTTTATTTATTTTCTGAGAGAAAGAGATAGAGACAGCATGAGCAGGGGAGGGCCAGACAGAGAGGGAGACACAGAATCCGAAGCAGACTCCAGGCTCTGAGGAGCTGTCAGCACAGAGCCCGACACAGAGCTCAAACCCACTAGTCATGAGATCATGACCTGAGCCGAAGTCAGACGCCCCACCGACTGAGCCACCCAAGTGCCCCTGCTTTCTCATTTCTAACAAGGATCTAGCACATTATTTTGTATAATTCTTCAGGTTCTGCGGGCATCATCTTCCACACATGTGAATAATATTCAGACTCATTTGCCAAGTAACGTGGAAAACTTAGGCCCTCAACTCTGTGTGTGTGCCACAGGAGAAAACTGCAGTCCAATTCACTGTATGGTTGGGAAAGATATTACATGAAGTTTATGGCTAGGCCTTAAATTAAAATGTAGTCCCTTAGAACTCTGGAGCAAGGTCACATCATCTGCAGGAGGAAACTATATGACATTTGAAAAACAGTCCTTAGAATGTGGGCCCTGGTACAGATGGAGCATCTGACAATGAATTATCGAATGCTTAGGCAACCACAGAATTCCATATTAGTTAGGGCCTGTCAGACCCACTAGTGCATAGGTTGGGTGGGTAAGATGCAAGTCATTACAACAGAGGTATTATATCTGGAATGCATCCTACACATCACCATTACTGCTTCACCAACACTTCTACCAGCTCATATCTATGGCTTCATAGCAGGTTCTTATGACCAGAGGATGTAAAAAAAAATCAAGCTTGGATAAAAGGTAGGTTAGCTAAGTATGTAATGTAATCCAAAAATAGATCCTGTGATATTGCAACCTCACTCAGGTGGCAGTGAAGAGAAAGCCTCTCAGTGTGATGTTATGAGCAGTGCACCTGTTATTCAATATGCAGGAAAAGAGAATTGGCGCGTGGTAAGCGTATACACAGATATAAGAACACGTAATGGCTTATTAGCCTGGCTAGTTGGTCATGTGGCTTAAAGGACAAATAAATATTGGAATGATAAAGAAAATTAAGGTTTGAAAGGAGAACTTATGTGGTCATGAAGGGTGGGGCTCCTTTAACTCATGTTACCAACCACAAGAAAGGAATAACCATAGAAAAATCACTGAACATTTGGATAGTCAGTATGACTCTATTACTTGACATCAGCCAACCTGTGTCATCTGCCACCCCAGTGCTGACAGAATAGGTTAATGGATGAAATGAGCATTGTGTCAGGGATGAAGGCTACATAGAGGGTAACAACATGTGCTTCCACTCACCAAGACTGCCCTAGTTGCTGTCATTGCTCAATAATCAGCCAGCTGTCCACAAAGACCAACCTTTAGTACCTAATATGTTCATCCTTTAAGGAGACCAGCCATCCACTTGTTAAGTTTATTGCACTGAACCCTTTCAACCCCAGAAAAAGGCAGTGGATTACGTTTACTAGGACCAACACATATTCTTGGAATGGGTTTGCTTTTTCTACCCATGGGGCCTTGAGCAATTCCAATTTTTAAGGAATTATGGATAGTTTAATCAACAACACAGAATTCTACATAACGTTGTTGAAGACTAAGGGATCCATTCAACAAGTGAGGCAGAAGGTGGGGTGGTTGATTAGGTAAATAATCATGGAATGCTTTGTCCTGTTACATTGCAAGCCATGCAGTCACCATGTGTCTGTTAGAACATTAAAATGATCTCATGTAAATGAAACTGAGATACCAGGTTAAGGACAAGAACTTGTGAGGATTGGGCATCTTACAGGGCAAAATATATACCCTTAGTCATGAACCAGAACTCTGGAAAATCAACCATGCAATTTCCAGACAAATTTTAATGAGACTGTTTTTCTTTTTGTTTTGTTTTACACACTTTTGCTTAGTAATTGCATTTGTAAAAAATTTTACCAAATGGCCCTTTCATGTCAAAATACATGTAGCCCCATTCTTTTGTCTGCTGAAACTCAAGTAGGGAAAAAAAAAGCAAATTTCAAAACCATCTTAAAGATACACTTTAAATGATTATTTTAAAATCCTTTTAATCAGAGATGTCAGATACATGCATTGTATGTTTTCCTCTCTTAGCATCATCTTTTAACTATTTTTCTTGGCACAAATAACAAGAGAAAGAAAATTAGTTTCTCTTATCCTGAAAAGAAACCTTCAAAGTTATTATTGATCTTTTCACATCACATCAAAATTACATTGATTGTGGGCCAGACAAAATATTGGCAATCAAGAGCAAGTTCAGAGTAATTTTGGAAGTGTGAGTTGGCCTAAGTCAGCAATGAGGAGAGTCAGGCTTTTTGAAGATGGCTCTCCTGTGCTCCTATGATACCTTTTTTTTAAAATGGCAATTACAGAAGACATGGTGCCTACAAATTAGTCCTAGCCCAAGGTGCACCCTATCAGTGCCAGAGATGAAAGTCACGATGACACCTGCCAAAGGTAAGGGACAACCACAGCCCTTCACACATTTACCCTCCAGCTTCCTCAAAGAATATCAGCATTTCCTGTTTATCAGATGTGCCAGATGTGTTCTCACTTTTAGTGAGATGATTCTAAGCATAACACTCTAAGGAGCATGTACCAAATGTCTCCTGTTCTGTAAAGTATGACTATTGAAATTTCTAGACCTGAAGTTTCACATATCCTTGGGAGATCAAGAACTTGTAGTGCATCAAAGGCCTATTATTGCAAATAAAAAGATCTAAAACAACATAAGACCTATGATAATCTTATAAAATATGGTGTTTGCTTTAATGCCAACATACCATGTCAAAAGACCTATTATTACTGTTGTTAGATAGATGATAGATAGAAGATAGACAGATAGATAGATTAGATAATAGATAGATAGATTAGATAGATAGATCAATCATATACAGATAGATAGATCAATCACACACTTACAGTGTAGACTGTGTATACTGCAAATTACTGAATATAGACAGTAATATAATGAATACAAATATGTGTGTATATATATGCATGTGCATATATACTTTATGTTTCAAGCATTCTTTTATTCATTTTCACTCTTTCAACAAATATTTATTGAACTACTAGCATTGGGCAGGCATTGGAGGTACCATTTTAGCAAGAAAGCCCTTCCAGCACTTCTTCCACTCTGTAAGGGTGATAACATAAAAATGGAAATACTATAATTAGCATATAGTATGTACTGTGTTAACTATTTACTTTTATTAACTGATACACTTTTTATAAAAGTTTATTGGTAAATATTACAACTGAAGCCAGTTCTTCAAAGACAATATGTTAAGGAAGAAGGCTTTTATGCAAGGTTGATTGGGGTCTCCTCTATGAAGAGGTAATATTTAAATAGAACCTTGAATTATCTGAAAATAAAGTCTGTGCATAGGTCTCGGGGAAAATCAGATAGAGAGACCCTGAAATGAAAACAAGTTTCCTATGTTTGAGGGCCATCAAGGAAGTACCCATGAGTGAGTGGAGAGTGTTAGGAGAAGAAGGGATAATATAAAACCCCGATCAGACTGTGTGGTGTCTTGTTGACTATAGCAGACAAGTACAGATTTGACTAAGAATGAGATCACAAGTATTATTGATCAATTACATTTAACAATTGCCCTATTGAAATTAGGGTAGACTGAAACTACACCACTGTTGATCATGAAATGGAGTAAGAAATAGAAGGAAAAAATAGGTGTGATCAAAATTATACTGTCTGAATTTGTTGTAAATGTTTTAGATGCTTAATTATAGTAACAATAAACATAATTGTAATAGTAACAACAATAAAAGGTTGGATAGAAGGCATAAAGTCAATATCTACTTAAAAAAGTCAAATTTTGGGATGCCTGGGTGGCTCAGTTGGTTAAGCTCCAACTTCGTCTCAGGTCATGATCTCACGGTTCATGGGTTTGAGCCTTGTGTCAGGCTCTGTGCTGACAGCCAGCTCAGAGCCTGGAGCCTGTTTCGGATTCTGTATCTCCCTCTCTCTCTGACCCTCCCCTGCTCACCCTGTCTCTCTCTCTCTCTCTGAGAAATAAATAAAACAAAAAAAAGTCAAATTTTGTCATCTGGTCATATCACACATAAATTCAAAAAAAGAAATATTCTATGACATAAAAAAGTTATAATATAGAAAGTATGAAAGTTTAGAAACAAAACTAAATATTGAAACAGCAACTGAAGACTAGTCATGGGACAAGGGAGATAAGGGAAAATTCTTAAGAGTCCGACTCATTTGAACTATCAGCTATTCAGGTTGGACTGGGGCAGAAAATCTGATGATACGCATAGTTTAAAGTAAATGACTTCTAAAAGCTTGGTCCAGGGCAACATGGCAGAGACTAAGATTTCCTGAGTGCATGAAACTGGAAGTGGAATCAGAGAACCAAGAGATTCACCAACCACTCACAAAGCTCGCAGTTCTGTTGTGATACAGACTTCAGCTATTTTTCTGCTTGCCTCGTGCCTTTCCTCCTACATTTTTTTTTTCTGAGAGAGAGAGAGAGAGAGAGAGAGTGTGAGCAGAGAAGGGTCAGAGAGAGGGAGATACAGAATCCGAAACAGGCTCCAGGCTCTGAGCTGGCTGTCAGCACAGAGCCCAACACGGGGCTCGAATCGACGAACCATGAGATCATGACCTGAGCCAAAGTTGGACGCTTAACGGACTAAGCCACCCAGGCACCCCTCTTCCTTACATTTTATAGGCTTTCTTAACACATTAACCTGTAGCATCTAACAAATAACTTTGTCAGGTAGAAAAATGCCACATTGGTTAAAACTTTCTAACATTTTAATTTTCAGTGTCAAAATGGCAGGGAAAAAAGATAAAGTGAGTTGAGTTTCATGTGACACTGACTCTATTATACTTGTCCCCTGACTCAAGGGGTATTTTAATATGGCTGGGAACTTCTCCTCCTTTTACTGACTTAGACAAAAATTTCAAGTGTTTCTAACTTGTTTTAAAGATACAGCTCAACAATAACTCAGTCCTGGATATCCATGGCTACAATAGCTTTCCACTTGAAGCTCTCTCTTTATTCTTTCTTTCTTTCTCTCTTTCTTTCTTTCTTTCTTTCTTTCTTTCTTTCTTTCTTTCTTTCTTTCTTTCTTTCTTTCTTTCTTTCTTTCTTTCTTTCTCTCTCTCTCTCTCTCTCTCTCTCTCTTTCTTTCTTTCCCTTCCTTCCTTCCTTCCTTCCTTNTCCTTCCTTTCTTTCTTTCTTTCTTTCTTTCTTTCTTTCTTTCTTTCTTTCTTTCTTTCTTTCTTTCTTTCTTTCTTTCTTTCTTTCTTTCTTTCAAGTGAGTTACCATACAGTGTAGTCTTGGCCTCAGGAGTAGAACCCAGTAATTCATCTCTTACATATGACACCTAGTGCTCATCCTGAAAAGTGTTCTCCTTAATGCGCATCACACATTTAACCCCCCACCCCCACCTCCAGCACCCCTCAGTTTATTCTCTGTATTTAAGAGACTCTTACGGTTTGCCTCCCTCTTTGTTTTTATCTTATTATTCCATCCTTTCCCCTATGTTCATCTATTGAGTTTCTCAAATTCCACATGAGTGAAAATATATGATATCTGTCTTTCTCTAACTTATTTTCATTAGAATTATACTCCCTAGTTCCACCCATATTGTTGCAAATGGCAAGATTTCATTCTTTTTAATCATTCCATTTATATATGTGCCACATCTTCTTTATCCATTTGCCACTTGATGCTCTCTCGTATAGGAAGGAAGGTGAACTAAGCACGTAGAACACAAACATCTCAAGCACCTGGAACTTGGCTTCATTAAAGATTTACGTAAAACTGTTGGCCAGCAAAGCCAAGATCAATTTTACTAAGAACAAGAAATCTAAATATTCCATGACACAATAAGAAAGAGTGATAGTGAGTGTTTTGCCTTCATTGTTCGGCAGGCTTTTCTTATGTTCCTTTTCTTACTTTAACCATTCTGGAATTTATGTTTGTATATTATATGAAATGTAAATGTGTTGCTTTTTTTGAATGAATAGTCAATTGTCAAAAAATTGAATGGCCAACATTTTACCCTGAATAGAAATGAAACCTTTAATTTTATAGTTTTTTATACCATATTCAAACAACTGATTCCAAACTAGTATTTTGTTCCAGTGATTAATTTGAATCAATGCCACCACACTTGTTTAGTTATTGTTTTGTACCAATACAATTCATTTAGTTACTATAGTTTTGTAGCATGTTTTCATAGCCTATCAAACTCATCCCCATTAATTAATTTCTTTTTCAAAGTAGTTTTGATTTTTCTTGCTAAATTTCTTCTCCCATGAGTATCATCATCTTAACATGGTCTATCAAATTTCTGTTGAAATTTTGGATATGATTTAACTGAATATAGAGATCAATAAGGAGTTTACAATTTAGCGTATCTCCAGTGATAGACATATCATATCCCTTATATTAGTCAGCATACTCCAGAAAAACAGAACCAATAGACATATACAGATAAAAGATTAGATGTGTTTTAGGAATTGGCTTATATGGTATGGAGGCTAAGAAATTCCACAATATGTTATCCTCAAGGGAGAACCAGAAAAGCTGATGGTATGATTCAATTTGATGCCAAAGGCCTAAGAACAGAGGGACTGCTGGGTTAAGTTCCAGAATGCAAGGACTTGAGAAGTAGGAGGTTTCATGTCTGAGGGCAAGACAAGATGAATGTCCCAGCTCAAGAAGACAGAAAGAGAATTTGTCCTTCCTTTGCCTATATTGCTGCATCTGGACCCTCAATGGATCAGCTGATGTCCACCACCTTGGTGAGTGTGGATATTCTTTGCTCAGTCTACAAATGCAATACTGACTTCTTCCAGAACATGCTCACAGAAACAGCCAGAAATAACCATTTACCAGCTAACTAGGCATCCCTTAACCCAGTCAAGTAAACACATAAAATTAACCATGAAATCTCTCCCTCCCAAAAGTTGTTTTTGTCTTTAGCTGAATTTTTCCAATCTCTTTGTATACAACTTAAACATTTCATGTTAAACATATTCCTAGAAACTTCATAGATTTTTCTATGAATAAGATCTTTCTATGAAAATGTAGAGTTAACTATGACTTCGTATTGGAATACTATAATGTTTTTGTACATTGATTTTGCATCTGATTTCTTGTCTAAACTAATGTATAAGTACTAATAATTGTGTCACATTCTTGTTTTTGCAGATATTACATGAAAATAACAAATATTTAATAAAATAGCCTGAATAAGCAAAGAGGAATTTCAATTGGAAGCAAAATAGAACTGCAATTATTAAGTCATTCTTCTGGGAACTTTTATTAACTAGTTGAATTTTAATAAATCTCTAATTACCAAGGCACTTTGTCTCAATGTCACAATTTATCACATGATGCTTCAGGTCACAGAATCATATGTGTACACAAAGTTCATTCATTCTTCACATCATTTAGCTAATGTTACCCCAGATATTACTTTTGATCAATTAATTACTATTATATGCAAAATACTGCAAGGAACTTAAGTCTGCTATGTGAGTGCACATATGTCCACTAATGCAATATAACTTGCAATTTTTATTCCTACTTTCATTAAACAAAGAATAAAATAGCAATTTGAGAAAAAGCAGAGAAACAAACATACCTTCAAGTCTTGTCTGCTGTATCCATATCTATTAGCCAATGACCTCAGTGAAAGTCATTACCACTCCTAAGAGGAGATAAGTGTATTCCTGTTGTGTAAATAATCATACAATGGTAAAGTAAATGAGTGAAGCATTTTTGGTGTCTCAGAAATGTAAAATGTTGCAAGTCTGTATTTTGCATCTCAATTAATTTTTTTCCAAGTATGACTTGGATTGGATTTTGTGGAGAAAGCATCCTGACTTATTGGACATCCTTCCCCCACCCCAATTTATTACTGATGATTATTTCAATACCTTAGATCACTTAAAAGGGCTAATTGCAATCTTTTAGAGATCTATTGTGTTTGTTGCTATTAGAAGCTCACTTAACTATAACTTGTAATTATTTATAAGGGGTGGATAGCCATTTTATTTAGTTGCCCTCTTTTGACCAGTAGAGAGGGATATCTCTCTCTACTGATATGACATAATATCATGAGGCTAAATCTGCAAAAAAAGTAATAAATCTATGTGGCCTTTTAAAAAAAATCTTTCCTGGGGCCCCTGGGTGGCTCAGTCTGTTAAGCAGCCAACTTTGGCTCAGGTCATGGTCTTGCAGTTTGTGAGTTCCAGCCCGTAGTCGGCTTCTGTGATGACAACTTGGAGCCTAGAACCTGCTTCAGATTCTGTGTCTCCTTCTCTCTCTGCCCTGCCCCTGATCACTCTCTGTCTCTCAAAAATAAATGTTTAATTTTTTAAATAAATAAATAAAAACTCCTTCCCTTCAATGAGATTTCCTCTGACCTAAAAACTATAAGATTATGCCAAAAACTAAATGTATTACAAATTAGTTTTTATATAATGACTGTCAAATAAGTACTTTTTTAGAAAATAAATCAATTATATGTTATTTAGCAAGGTCAAAAAAATTACTTTTATCATTTGTCTCTGTAACACTGAGGAATGACATTGGTTGGAGGCTTTTTGTTCTTTAAAAAACTGCCTTTATTATTGCCTTCCACCTTACATGATCAGCAAGCATCTTCTGGAAGATTCTGAGAAATGTTGATTATTGGACCCTGATACCACCTAAGACCTACAGCATCAGAAGTTGTGATTAGCAGTATGTGTTTTAACTGTCCCTATCAGGGAATCTGAGAAACTCTAAACTTTGAGAGCCATTGGACTAGGTGATTATCCACCTCTCAGAGAAACTTATATTCCAGGGGGGAAGATACAAGCAAATGGAAACCTAGCCAAGAATGGAAGTCCAAGCATTATTACTGAAAGGTGACAAAAAAGGGAAATCTTCCATTCTAGGTAGAATTTGTTGACTCATTAATTCCAATGAATAAAAATAATGACCATTTGTCATGACCCTTTCCAGTGCCAAGACTCAGGGACTGCTATTATTAATTACCAAAATGAATTTCAATTTACAGATATGAGGGCTCAAAGGAATTAAGAAATGTGCTAATTGCTGGAGTCATACACCTAGACATCGTTTAAAACCCATTACCTGCTCTCTCAAAACTACATTCTTTCTAACAAATTTCAGTGTCTCCTACTCAAAAGCTTATTTCTGCTTACAAAGACAACTTACAAAGGCTATTCAGAATAAGTGAGACACTTGTTTGCACATGATTCTAAGTGTTTAAGTTAAATTGGATGTCATGTTTAAGTGATTTCTTTTGTTCTAGCTAGCGTCTAAATTGCACTGTATATAGTAGCTGCTTATTTTATCTCAATGTAGACCTTTCAGGATGTGATAAACTATTTTTAAGAAACTGAAGAATTCTCAGGGATTTACCCTCCTCTCATAAACAGTGTGTCAACTCATAGAAATATTTCTTCAATTAAGATAGTTCATGAACAGACTGACCTATCCCTAGGATCAGACTATTTCTTGAGTATCTCAGGCCCAATGTGTGGGAGGGTAAGGGATTCTGAGCTTCATTGTTATTCTCTTAATATCAATATATTTTAATCAGACTTTTTCTTTAATGATATTCCAAATGGCCCATGAAACTTGAACACAGGACAGTTTTTTTTAATTAATTAGTTTTTTTAGTGGATTCTAAATTGATTCACTTGGTCTGGCCTCCATACTTTCTATACTAATATCCTATTTCATAACTTCCAGTTTCTCACATTGTCTCCTTTTAACTGAGTTATTAGGAAAAAAAGGATTTTGTCTTTATAGTTTTATCCTTAGCCTGACCCATGTTGGGTACAATAACTTCTTGTTGAGAGAATATTACATAAAATATTTTAACTCCTATTATATGATTATTATAAAAATAGAAACTTCCGGATTTCACTATTATGCTGTCATATCCCTTTCTCTCTAAGGCTTAATGGATCTGAAACACTAGTATTTATTGTGTTCAGGGCATTTACTCACTCACTTTTTCCTGACATCAGTATTATGTAATCACAATTTCCATCCTACAAATAAATGAAAACACTGAGACCTTGAATCATTTTGTAAGCTGTTCAAGGTCCTTTGGATACAAAATAGTGGAGCTAAGATTTAAACTGACCACACTGACTACAGAATCGATAAAAATCTAGTTCACATGGTCAACATAAGTGTTCTGGCAATCTAGAATCCTGTTGTTGCAAACATATTCAGAATTGCAAATTTGTTGGGTGGTTTTCCTTTCTTTCTTTCTTTCTTTCTTTCTTTCTTTCTTTCTTTCTTTCTTTCTTTTGTTCTTTCTTTTTTTCTTTCAACATTTTAATATTATTTATGGGGTTGTGGAAGTAAGTATGTGAATGGCTATTCATTTTTCATTGATAAAATATTTTACAGTTAAATAATTACCACGTCTTTAAAATATTAGTGTAAGTTTTCATAATCATAAATCTTATCTCCCAACTTGATGTACAATATGGATTTTAAGTATTAAGTATAAATTATTATTAAAAATGATGGAACTGGAATATAGCCTTGAAATCCTTATGCTAAAGTGATCTGTAATCTCCTGTAAACTACATTAAAAAGAACTAACAGCTAAATCCATTTACAAAATACCCAACATAGTAGTTCTACCACAGACACCTTCACAATCAATTCAATGCAATGAGAAAAAGCCCATCAATCAATCAGCCAGACATTTAATCAAAACACACAATGAAAAATCTATCAAAACAAGGATCTGAAAGCAGTTGAACTTTGATTACTTAAACACCAATGGGCATGAGATTTGAGCACCCAGTTGCCTCTTCATCGAATACAAGATGCAGCTACCTGTTTTTCTGTGAACTGTATTGCCCCATTATTCAGGATGGTGTTTTTATCAACCAATCAATTTTCTAGGAAGCAATTATTTTTCCCAAAAGTTTACAAATACTCAAGTAAGGGAGAATACAGTAATGTATTTTTTTAATCTGTCAAAACTTGTTATACTTAGAAAAAACTATTCCAAATTAACAAATATTAATTATACAGCCAATCAGAAGATGAGGAAATAAAATTTTATGGGCAAAATTGATTTCTGGCACGCTCATTTAACTCACATTCAGGTAACACAGTATATACTTCCTTTGCTCAGTGTTACAAATGTTGCTCCAAACTAGAGTAACATCAGAAACATCAACATTGTTGCCTTCTTTAGGCTTACTGAACAGTTATGAAGGTGGTTTTTGTTCTTTGTTTCAGTTATGAGCTGCTTTGTTATCAATTGTCAATAAGGCTCAAATTTGTTTTCTCTCTCTCTTTTTTTTTTTTTTTTTTCATTTTCAAACATCTGACTAAATATCACTTGATATCTAGACTCCCTAGGCAATTACTTAATTAGGAAAAATTTGTATGATCTAAAATTAAATTGAATGATTATTCTTCTTTGGAGAGTGAGTTTGGATTTAAGTTTTAAACTAATGGGGGACATAAACTGGCTTCCATTGCTAAATAATTCTGTGACATCTTTTGCAAAAGATATGAGTAACATTGTTTTCTAGCTTAATTCTATTGTAGTGGGGCCCAGTATTATCTTGGAAATAATTGTTTTTCAAATCCAGACACAGAAGTAAATAATAAAATGTAAATGAACTTCAGTTAAACCTGTGTGAAGGAATATGAGGGTCAACTGTATTTCTGAATCTGGGTCACTAGTTTAAGCCCTGTCTACCACCACTGCATTTTGTTGGGTTTGAACTACAGCATCTCACCAAAAAGTTACTATCACCCATTTTTTGTAATAGAGTTTTATGGAAAGCATCTCTCATCTAAACTGGATACATGTGAACAAAGAATGTTGTGGAGCTTCTATGCTTAGGTGAGTATCTTATGCCTTCAAATAGAAACACTTTTTTAACTTTTGGGTTTTTGTCATTTCTTTGGGGTTTTGTCATTTCTGGCATTTAGGAGATGGGGGACTTCGTCATGTTGTTCATCCCTCAAATCTCATTCCACATATAGTTTCCAGGATATTTATGAACACAAAAGAGTTAGCATGACTTTGATGACCAGCCTCTTTCCCTGTCAGAGGGTCAGCCACAAATAATGTCTCTGTTAGAATGACCCAGTGCTTCCTGAAAAGTTAAGGACCTCATTCTAAGTCTGGTCCTCCCCCCACATATTTTCAAGTAGATAACACTCTTCTTATCTAACTTAGACCACAGGAATAGTTTTAAAAGTTGATATGCTACCTCTTACTAAATCTGCCAAGACTACTGTTTCTCTATTAGTGCCCTGGGAACACTCTAGTGAAGAGAAAACACAAGAGGGAACACTTGCATTTAGTTAAAGAGCCACCAAAGACCAGCACTAAACAAGAAGCCAATCCTTCCTGTCCACAAAAGTCATACTGCAGGTTCTTCCTTGGGTCTTATGTGCTCAGTATCCACATTTTGGCCCTGCACCCACTGATTTTAGATTTTTGAGATGGCACGTTCTCTGCCTTTTTTCCTCAAAAACCTCTTCCACTACCCAAATTTGGACTGTGCATCTTGATGTACAAGAAAATGGCTCACATGGTTCTCTATTTTGATCTATTGTGAGGCACTGCCTCTTGGTTACTCCTTTGGCATCTAGCTTTCCAGCAAGTAATTCTCGAATTCCTCTGGCTCTAAAATAAAGAGGCAGCCTCCTCTGAGCTAGTCCATCCTTAGATGTTGCAATTACTTATTTAGCAGGAGTCTCTTCTCTTGAAACTCCCAGAGTTGAGATCACCTCTTTACTGCCTTTGAAGGTCTAAAACAGTGAGAAAAGTAAGGAGAATGAATATGCAAGATTAATTCCTCATTATTCCCTGATGATTCTATTTTTATTCCAAGACGTGAGCTCCCGGGGAAGGCTAAAATCATAGTTTTTAATTTATTAATGTCTTATATAGAGATAACAAATGTACAAGTTTAAGAAAACATAATTTTCTCCAAGCATCTCCAAGCCATCAGGGGATGCACAGACCCATGAGGTGAATTTTTCATCTGTATTTTCAGCATCAGATTTTCTTGGAGAAGTAATTTTATGGATAAAGTTGTTTGCGTTCCCCAGACATGTAGATACCACCTGACTCCACAGCAAGCGTAGGCAGTTAATTAAATGTTCAATAAAGCACCCACTCCAGACCTAAGTAGGGAAGAATACGCATTGGGGTCTTGGGCTCCACCTGAGGCTCACACTCATAGTTTGGCTTCCGTCCTATTTACAGAATGAAAAAATAGATGAACAGCTATGTAGAAGTTGTAGTAAAATAAATGGGATCATCAAGGACCAAGACAATTTATTTTGTCTACAACCAAAAAAGACAAAAAAGCCTTTGCCTAGAGCCCGAAGCTCCTGTGGGAAGATGTTGGGTTTCAGCTTTGGAATGCAGTTTTGCTGAAAGACTGGTTAGAAGCCTCTTGAGAGAAAGCCTGAGGGAAAGTAACTGCCTCTGTCACATCCAATGCTTCAAAGAGAAGAGGAGCCTGTAATTAGGCAAGGATGCACTCAGCTACTCCCTGTCATCCTGGGGCAGACACCCCATCCCCAGCCTCCTAAGACTCACCCAGTCATTGTGTGCCTTCACAGTGCACTTAGCAGTGTTACACAGGGTTCTCCAGATCCCTCTCTGTCCAGAGTGAGCACCTCTCTTACTGACTCCCTTGTCACTTATGAGCTGCCTGGCTTCAGGCAAGTTTCTGACCATCACTGTGCTTCAGAAATTTTGCCCAATGGCAATAATAATATCAATGACTTCATAGACTATTTAATTTATGTAAAGCATGTCAAATAAGACCATAGTAAGAATGATTTCAATAAATATTAAGAATACTTGATTTAATGTTTTATGCTAAAGCACATTGACACATCAGTGACTAGATTATCACAATACTGTAGAGAATCTAATGTCTTAGGAATTGAACCCACTGACCAAACTATGAAATTCATTCTCAGAGTATTTGTCACAATTTGCAAACTACTTAGTAGTGAACACAACTACCAAGTGGTAGAAGTAAGACAGAGGCCTAAGCATCTTCACATTTGGTCCAGTCTTCCTTCTTAAATACCACACTGACCCAATTTATGAAAGTTTTCCATGGTTGCATTAGAAGGCCAATCTCTGAGTTCCTCATAGGTTTCAGACAATCAGACAGAAGAAAGGTAGAGGTTAGTTAATCTCTTACTGTGAATTATTAGTAAGTAGTACTATTACTGGTAATAGTAATTATAGTGATAGTAACAGGAATAACAATCATTTATTGAGTTCCAAGAGTTGTGTCCACACATTTAGTTTCACAGTTGATGCTCAAAACAACTTTGTGAGGTGAACGCTATTATTTTTATCAAGTAAGGAAGTGAAGTCTGGAAAATTAAGTTACTTGCCCAAAATCAGATCTGGGGAATGGAGGCATCTGAAATCTGATGAGGTTTCTTATTTGTCAAAGGCATTTTTCACCCATGTGGAAATATAAATCCCATAGCAATGAAAAACAATGTACAAATTCAGGGATTTATTTGACTACAACATTGTCAAATTCCTGTTAAAATCATAAGATTTAGATTTGGAAGAAACTTAATATACCATATGATTCTTGATCTTTTATTTTGTAAGACAAAAATAGAGGTTCAGGGGCGTTGAGTAATGTGTCCAGGGTCTACCACTTTGTTTGTTAGTAGCAGAAACAAAATTAAAAAACATGTCCTGTCTCCTGTCTAAATCTCTCTATTTTCTCTCTCTTTCTCTTCCTTCCTTCCTTCCTTCCTTCCTTCCTTCCTTCCTTCCTTCCTTCCTTCCTTTCTGTCTGTCTCTATTTATCTGGAATATATTTCTATTTTTATAGCAAATAGTCTATTTTTTTCTAGATGTCCAGAAATCATGGCTCAAGGTAGAATTAAAGTCACTCCAAAGCTAAGCAAGGTAGAATTAAAGTCACTCCAAAGCTAAGCATATTTCCACTTCTGGATTGAGTCTGTAGGTTTCTTTGTGCCTAAAGCCTTCCTCCAGTCATTGACAACCATATACAATATATAGTCGTATTATCCCCTTTAATATTTTTCACTAAACACATCTTCATTTGTTAATCCTCAGTAATGAAGCCTCAATCCAGATCCAGAAAGACCCCTAGGCTTACTAAAATCCACAATGTGTAAGATGTGTTCAATTCTCTGAGAGACTAACAGTTCTCAGAGAAAAAGAAAATTCCCTTCAATAGCTGCCCCGTTTCCCCACCCCACCTCACAAACTGTAGAATTTTCTATTATTTGAAAGCTCATTTATTTCATCAGAAATTGCTAAGGGCATTACCTTTAGAGAGATTTTTTTCTGCTACTAACTCTTGTAAACTCTGCCACTAACTACTTATAAAATCTTGGTTAATTCTCTTAACATCTCTGTGCCTTTTAAAAATAGAAATAACTGGGGCTCTGGGGTGGCTCAGTTGATTAAGCGTCCAACTTTGGCTCAGGTCATGATCTCACTGTTCATGGGTTCGAGCCCCACATTGGGCTCTGTACTGACAGCTAGCTCAGAGCCTGGAGCCTGCTTTAGATTCTGTATCTCCCTCTTTCTCTGATGCTCCCCTGCTCACGCTATCTCTCTCTCTCTCAGAAATAAATAAAAACATTAAAATTTTTTTTAAATAAAAATAGAAATAATAATAGTCTCTTGTTAAGTTTCTTTAGAATATTAAGTAAACTCAAGTAATGCATTTATAAAATTCCTGACAGAGTATGACAAATACATGATAGTTATTAATATTAATAATAAAATACCCAGCCATTCTATAGGCTACCCACCCTACTAATTTGACAATTTGACACACAGGTTTTCAGACCTCATTAAATCACACCGATATTCTAATAGAACCCAAGCCATTTGATGAGCAATAATCTTTCAATTGTACACTTCAGCCTACTTGGGAGGGTAACCTGGTTACTGTTTCATACCTCCCTCCAACTTCCTGCTCCGTTTACCTGTCCCAAATATACTAGTGTAATCTCCTCTGCCACCTTATCTTCCTGCTTTCAAAACTCTGCATTTACCAATCTACCTAAAACAACATATCCTACAGTTTGCCATGCCATTCTGTAGGACTGCCTCATTTACCATGCCCTCTCAGATCACCCCCACAAGAAGGAACTAACACCTCTCTCCTGCATTTCTTATGTATTCCTTCATCTTGTTTCCCCCAATTAACACTTAGTTTCACACATAAAATCTCATGTCACCTTTATATGTGCTGTTTCTTTCAGTAACAATCAGATCACAAAATGTCTCAAATCTCCCACCCTAAGAACAATTCTTCAGCTTACTTCCTCTCCAGCTAATATTTTACCATCATATTTTTCAAAACAATGGAAATATAGCCCATTCATCTTTCTTCGCAAATTATTCACTTCTTTGAAATATGTCTTATGTTTCAATAAAATTTTAGACATTTTTAAAAAACCCATACAGCAACAGCCCCATGTGTGTGTGAGTACACATGCACATTTGTGTGCATTTGCTGCTTTTTATTCTTTCATATGTGTGACATGTGACATGGTAAACTCAGACATCCTTTTCAAACTTCTTTCTCTTTGGTTTCTCTGACACTGCACACTTTCCTTCTTCCAGCTTTCCTTACTCAAGACTCCAAAATTAGTTTATCTTTAGTCTTCTTATTATCTTGCAAACATGGTTCACTCTAGTTTTGATTCCTCCATTATCTTTTTTAGGTTAATGCTTATTATTGGTTTGATTCATCCATATACTGGGATCCCAGTCACTGCAAAGTATTCATAGATCTATTCACCATTAAATATTTTTCTCCACATTTATTACTCTCTTAAGTCTCATTCTGAAACTGAAACTGGATTACCTGCCCATGGTTAATGAATCACTTTGACTTCCAGAATGTGGTCTGACAACCATGTTGGAGACAAGACCCAGAATGTTGGCAGCTCTCATCTCGGACGGACGCTAACTCTGGAATGCTAGTTCTAGACACCAATGAACACTTCTAAGAAGTGTCACTGTAGGAGGTGTCAAGATGACTCAAGACCTGGTGTGGCTGCTAAGACAGGATGTCCAATAGAATCAGTGCATTTTAATGTATGTAAATTTTTAAAGATTATAACAATGCAAGTGAGTTTTTCATTTACTGTTTTGTTTTCATTTATAGGAAAATTATATGCATGTGTGCTCTGAATTGTAAAAGACAGAGTCTTCACAGAAACACAGAACATTTTCACATGTTTTTTAAAGAATAATTTAAAATGAAATTTAGGTTTATTTATTTGAGGGAGGAAACATGAGTGGGAGAGAGAAAGGGGGAGAGAGAGAATCCCAAGCAGGCTCTGCACTGTCGGTGGAGTCCCCTATGCCAGCTCGATTCATGAACCATGAGATCATGACCAGAGCTAAAGTTGGACACTGAACTGACTGAGCCACCTAGGCACCCTGCATTTTCATATCCTAATGACAGACCGTGAAGACCAATTCCATCACATATTACCACAAAGGAAGTAGAAATTTCCCATGGTCTTGCTGTTAGTTGATATTCTAGTTGACTCATCTGAGTGATGCTGTAATTAAACAAGAGCAGATTTCCTCAAATTGAATATTATGAGAACTCTTAAGTATTATTTTATTATGTGTCCAGTGTAATGAAGTTCTTCCATGTAAAGACACTGTTGATATTTTGTTATGTCAAAGGAACTAAAGGTAATATATGAGTGTTTACTCTCTACACTACTTTTTTTTTTTCTAGGAGAGAGAGAGACAGCGTGAGCAGGGGAGAGTCAGAGACAGAGGGAGACACAGACTCCGAAATAGGCTCCAGGCTCTGAGCTGGCAGTCAGCACAGAGCCCGACGCGGGGCTCGAACCCACGAACCACGAGATCATGACCTAAGCGAAAGTCAGACGCTTAACCGACTAAGCCACCCAGGCGCCCCACCTCCACACTACTTTTAACTTAATTTACAAATAGAGAGAGAACAGAAGGGAATATTTGTGGGAGAAAACACATTGCAAATGCAATTTGAGTGAGTCAACAATGAAAACATAGATAAATAAGACCCGTACTCACAGTAGAGGTTAATTCAAAATCACAAAATTTGAGTTAGTCAACAATGAAAACATGGATAAATAAGACCCATACTCACAGTAGAGGTTAATTCAAAACCACAAAATAAAAGGTGGTTGAAGAGAAGTGGGCGGTGGTATTAGGCTCACTAGTTAAGGACAACAGTAAAAGGAATTTAAAAATCTATCTTACTATCCCTGTCATCAGAGTATAGAAAAAAACAAGTCCATTGGATGGTATCATTATCTATCAATAAGAGATATAACAGTTCAGTGGAAGAAACTTTTTTTTTTTGGTTTGTTTTTAATGGCACTGTACCCTGAGTGGGATTAGTCACCAAAACACTGATCAGAGTAGCCAATAATATCATCAATAACAACTCTGTGGTTATTCTGAATTTTTATTGAAAGTGAGGCATGGGATTTTTTTCAGATATTCAGTGAACCCTACTGAGAGAAAATGTTGAAATCAAAACACAGGATCGTGAAGGAAATGCCTGTTGTCTGGCACAGGTATCAAACGGCTAGCATAGAGCAACATCGCCAGACCATTGCTTTCAGATTGAATGTTGCTTCTGTTGGTGTTCTGAAAGAAGTGAATGGTTCAGTTATGAAGACTCGGGATGCCAGGTAAGAGGATAGAAACTACCCACAGAGGTCAGTGGGAGTGCCTAAAGGGAAGGACTTTTCTCAGAAAGCAGTCACTGATGAACCCACACACTCCCCGAGCTTTTGATTGCCCAAAGAAAAGGCTGCAATTTAGAACATGGAAGAATCTTTGTCATGTTGAAGAGTAATGAATGTGTCTCAATTAGCCACTGGGGTAAAAGACCCTAACACTGAAGCAGATTTGTTTATTTGTTTGCTTTGTTTTTTTTGTTTTTTTTCATTTTTTTCATGTTTTATTTACCTTTGAGAGAGAGAGAGAGAGAGAGAGAATGTGAGCAAGGGAGGGTCAGAGAAAGAGGGAGACACAGAATCTGAAGACAAGCTCCAGGCTGTGCTGACTTCTCAGAGCCCAACAGAGGGCTCTAACCCACGAAAGGTCAGATCATGACCTAAGCCGAAGTCGGACGCTTAACTGAATGAGCCACCCAGTCGCTCGGAAAAGAATGTCTTGCCTCCCCATTGGGGAATTGAACCCCCAGTCTCCTGCGTGACAGGCAGGGATAGTCACCACTATACTAATGAAGACAGCTCGTTTAGTTTTTATAAAAGGCTGGACACTTCATGCTCAATTCTAACAGTGCGGACTTCTTGGGTATTTGTGTCATTGGCAGTGGGCCCGCTAGAACCTGACTGACTCTAGTTTGTCCCAGTTCCTGAACAACGTGAGTAAATTGGACTTCTTCAGTCACTCCTGTCTCCCTAATTTTGTGGAAATAAGTCAACCCACTTTGAGAAAATTTGGTTACCTGTTGGATAATGATTCCAATTTGCTACAGCAACAGAGAATTTTCATTGGAAGTAGCAGCTGAACCCCAATTCTGGTAGAAGGATCTTTAGAAAGTAAAAAGAGGGAATCCATTGTTTAAGAAAACCTATTTACATCTAAAAAGTTTGTAAATTATTCTTCCAACTGCAGTGCCTGCTAGTCTGCAGGAAATTGATTCAATTTCTTTTTCTGTGATGAAGTGGCTCAGTGTTTTTATAGATGCTCTGAATACAAAGCTCAGACAGTGGTGTGAATAACTCTTTCTGAAGAAAAAAGAAATAGTGTCCTTTTCAAATGATGAGACTGCAGTGAAAGTAGTATTGATAATAAGGTTATGCTTTTACAGACTTCTCAGTAGAATATTTTAATCAAGTAATATTTTCTGACCTTCTTTTGAGTATTCATCAGTTTAAAAGTATATCCTGATCGGATTAGACAACGCAGCACATTTTCTGTTAATCCTCGATTCTATAGTCTTTGCTTGATATTCTATTAAATTTTTCTGTTTGTAGATTTACTTAAAATAGTAAGTATACCCTTGATATATCAATACATTTGTAATATGGAAAGATAAAAAATGAAAATCCTCAAGATCAGACATTGAGCTTCATGATAAAATATCCAATCTCAGTTGTAATGCAGCAATATAAAAATAGTAATAAAGTATTGTTAACCTAGTTGTAATGCAGCATATAAAAATAGTAATAAAGTATTTTTAATCTAGACAAGTTGTTCCCTAATGTTTTATTATTTGATTTGAAATGAAATTATATCAATACAAAGAATATAATTCGTTATTCAGGGTACTCAAAGATATTTATTTTATTTAAATTAAGCATGCATAATAATGAATGGTTTGCAAATTAAGATTATTATTAAAATAATCATTCAAATTTATTAAAGTTACAATGGCATGAGAAATGCTCTTTATTTAATGTTAACTGAAAAAAAAAAGTGCAAAATGACATTTTAACAATAGCCCTAAGAACAGACAAGATTGTTTTCTTCTTTTTTCTCTTTTTTCCAATTCTTCTATGGTGAGTTTACAGTTCACTGTATTTAAAATGATGACCTTGTGTTTGCTATATTGAAAACACAACCATATTGGGTGCTTGGCTGGCTCAGTTGGTTAAGTGCCCAACTTATTATGCTCAGGTCATGATCTTACTGCTGGTGAATTCAAGCCCTCGTTCGGCTCTGTGCTGACAGCTCAGAGCCTGGAGCCTGCTTCAGATTCTGTGTCTTCCCCTCATCCCCAGTCTCTCTCTGTCTCTCTTTCTCGAAAATAAACATTAAAAAATAGAATAAAAACACAACCATAAATGTAATTTAGGAAATGTATCATGCATTTATATATACATGGTTATTCTAGCTATCTTCTATATATGTTCACATATACTCTTTTAGGAATTGTCCCTACATGTTTGTAAAATTAGAGATTGTAATTTATATGGAATAGGACTAGCTAGCAGAGTGTTTGTGTGCAGTTTAATACATTGTGATCTTTGTGAGAGCACCCAACCAAGGGTCCTTCTGTGCGAGCGCACATGGGAGGAACAGAGAAAGGAAGACAGATAATCCCAAGCAGGCTCTATGCTATCAGCACAGAGCCTGGCCTGGGGCTCCATCTCACAAACTATGAGATCATGACCTAAGCCTAGATCAAGAGTCCATTGCTTAATCAACTGAGCCACCCCGGCACCCCTCTGCTTTTTTAAAAAAAGAGCCTCCTGTTTCCACAATTTAAAAATCCATTTCAGTACATGAAAATCTAATTTGCTTTGCAGGGCTGAAATCCCTTGGATAGAAAGTCAATGGGAGATAAATGAGGAGTAACCATAGGGGGAGGAGGCTGAGGGACAATTGGCAGAAATGGGAAAGAAAAGGTGTCTCCTAAAATTACAGGCATTTACAAAGCTTCTGAATGTACTTCTTTTTAACAAATGCTATGCTTAGACACAGAAAAAAAATTATGCTTGGGAATAAATGAAAAAAGAGCTGTTTCTGTATTTAAACAGCCTATACGACAGTGTTTAAAGCACACTGTTAGTTTGGATTAGTTTAATTAGCAGTAAAAACTACATTTAAATGATGACCCCTGTAAAATGTATGTTTTCCAGAGGATATCTGCAAATACTAAAAATATAATTGTTTAAATAGGAATTTAAGATGTGGAAGAGAAGTTTTAATAATAATTACAGTGGGATCTGTTCATCAGCTGCACTTTGAGATGTAGTACCTTCCCTGCAAAATGAATGGATGTATCTCTTGATCTTTTGAGCTATTGTTTAACGCATTTTGGGGGATTATATCTTTAAGGATAATTTTTAATGTCAGGTACAGAGCATTAAGAAAAATATTAGGCCCATCCCCATCAACAGGGATATATTCGACAAGAATTATCTTCATCAAGAGGACTATGTTAAAACATACCACTTATATTTACTAACACATTGTAAATAATTCTATACTTCATACAAACACAATTCTTAATATTTTTAAATCAGCCTAGCTGGAGAGCTGAGGATGGTAGGCCTTTGCCTACCTGCTTATTCTAATTTGTCTGGTTCATCCTATTGTACTTCTCAGAATTTTCGTCTATTATAGGGATCACACAAAATGTAAGACAGTGCCCCATAGTGTATTGTACTCTTTGTTGCTAATGCACAATCTCTACAGAAGGTATAAATAAAAATTGATTAGAAGTATTTTACTTGCCAACTGGAAGTCCAATATCAGGCTTCAATGAATAGCCTTCATCACTTATAGACTCTAATATCCTGGCTCTTTATGATAATATTCTAAGGGCAAATCCAGTTCATAGTTACCTCCCCCCCCCCTTTTACTGCATTAACCTATTGCAGTTTGATTTCAATTACCTTGTAATGCATATAAAAATAAATTACAGAGAGAAAATATTATAGAGAAGCTTAACATGTTAATGGTAAATTAAATGCACTGTCTTCTTCATTATGAAAATTCGCAATGCTGTGGAGCATTTAGCACTCTCTCCTGGAAAGCACTCAACATTTTATATGCAGATAAGTCAACAGCTCTGGTGAACTTTTGCCTTACTCAGTCATTAATACAAGGAATAAATGCTGAAAATTTTCCAGTTGCTTTACCCACGTACAGGTAAAAGGGAATTCACTCTTTCATACAGAGCATCTATTTCAGGCATGTCGCTCAGGCTGTTCCTTCTGCAAAAAATCCTTATGTTCAGTGGTGAGCAAAGAAGTGCTAATTTTGATTTAAAATTTAAATGTTTAAATGCATGTAATTGTCTCATTAAAGTGACTGTAAGATCATTGAGCAACCAAATGAGTATAGTTTTCTTGTCATAATTAATGGAAATAATTCTCGTAACTTGCAATAGTTCCCACTTATCTTTTTATATCCTGGCGATGTCAAATGTAATGAATCAGTTTTCATTTATTAAAGTTGAATTGGGAAATGTAGGTCGAAGGGTACAAACTTGGCAGTTAGAAGATGCATACGTTCTGTCTGGAAATCTAATGCATAGCATTGTGATTATAGTCAACAATGCTGTGTTATATACTTCAAAGGTGCTAAGAGACTATATTTAAATGTCTCATCAAAAAAGAAAAAGAAAAGAATGATAGTCACATATCTATACTATGGTGGTAATAATACTGCAATATATGTGTATCAAATCAAGTTATGTACATATGAAACTTGCATAATGCTATATGTCAATTACATCTCAATTAAAAAATAAAACAGTTGAAATTATCCAAGCAACAGTAATTGTTTTTTGTAAGAAGAAACACTTTGTAAATCTAAATTTTATTTCTAAATCTATTTTTCCTTAAATTTGTTACAAATTTTGATGCAGAATCATCTCATATGTCTGCTATAAATTTGAAAAATTTTGTTTCTAAATTGTCTTTAAAAAGATAATCTTGGGGCACCTGGCTAGCTCAGTTGGTTAAGCCACAGGTTCTTGATTTCAGCTAGGTCATCTCACGGTATATGAGATGGAGTCCTGTGTGGCCCCTGCTAGCACTCTTTCACTCTCAAAATAAATAAACTTTAAAAAAATTAATCTTAACCTTTCCTGTGTGCTATCAGGAATTTCTTAAATTTTAAACTCAAACTTCTTCCAAAGAAGTTTAAAAAACTTGCAGGTAGAATAATAAAACTTAATATGATCAAAGTGAAGAGTAAAACAGGAAACACAGTGTTTCATTGATACGTTAAAAAAAAGTTTTTTAAAAAGGAGAAAGAAATGGAGGCAGGAAGGAGGGAGGGCAGCAAGGGAGGATGGGGTGAGTAAGGGAAGAAGGGAAAGAAATAGAAAGGAAAACAGAGAAAAGGAAGAGGGAAAGAAGAAAGAAAAAAGAAAGGATAAGGAGGAACAGAAGTTCTTTAATATTACTTTTAATTTTTAGATATAAATGCATAGATGTATATGAATGTAGATACACACAGTTATGTACATAGATATGGATGAAATTTCTTCTAGTGGCTCAGTTATTCTAAGTTCAGAACAGAAGCTTTTGTCCTATTGCACAGTGAACTCCCCTCGCTTACCTATATGGGTTTGCTTTCCTGTGTCCCAGATTGTTCTCATCATCAGTCTGTACAGCTCCATTTATTTATTTATTTATTTATTTATTTATTTATTTATTTTCATACAGCTCCACTTAAAGAAATGTGTGTCTCCGTACTATAGTTCCTGCTCTTTGTAGATCTTTAGAGCTATACCACCTGAGTAAACATTGTACCTTTGTATATCACTTTGTATTTTGATTACCCAACAAAACTACATCACATTCTAATTGATAAGAAGGGAAGGATAAATGATAGGCACATGTATATAGATGTTCAGATAAATATGTTTGAAAAGTAAAATTTCTGTGTCTGAACACAACAGAGAAAATGTAGTTCTTCGAAGTTCAAGGTAAAAAGTATAAAACTATTGTTCATGATCTATTATTTTTAAATGATTGCTATAAGTTTATTAGTCAGATACTATGGGTTCTTTATGTAATTCCCTGATAATAATTATTCTTGGCAGGGTTATTATTAATAATAATATTGAAAGGTGCACATTACCTTATGTTTATAAGCTAGATTGCATACACAACAATTCAATGGAATTATTAGCCACTATGTATTGAGGTTTTTTTACTTATAAAAAGAATGAGAAAAATGGAATTTACAGTTTTTTCTAAAGTGTCCTACTATTCTATTGTTAAGAACTCTAAAGAGTCTAAGACTTTACCCAAGTTGCAAACTAATAAGTAAGCCTGTTATAATTTCATGGAAGTTGAAAGAAGCCATGGGACCCTTGGGTCAGAAATAAAAAGTTTTTTTAGGCACAGCAAAAGCCATAGCTAGAGTGTTAGCATAATCACATCAGATCCCTGAGACTCAGTTCCCACAGGATGAAGGCAGGTCAACCGGCACACCTACGTATACAGTGAAAAGCGCTGTACCTGTATCAGTAAGTACACAGGCCTACTTTTTGTCAGTTAAGAGATGCTACTTCATCCCTCACGATTATACTCTACAAATACAACCTGTGAAACCACCCTGGTAAAGGGTGGCCAGAGCCTTCTTGGCAACTTTCTTGGCATACTCAGCATTTGATTCCTCGAATTAAAATGAAAACGTATAGGCTCTACTACAAAATGTAAAGTATATATCATTCTTCTAACATGAAAATTATTTTGCTGTTTCAAAGAAAAACTTGAAAACTAAGGAAAAAGTAGGAGGAAGAGGTAGACCAAGAAGGACCATACAAGCTAGAATAAGACATGGGAACCTCTATGAATTCTGAGGATCCATAAGGAAGGGGCCATCCAAGAGTTTCAGCAACAACACTTTTTTTTTAAGAGAGAGATATAGAGAATCGTTAGCAGACTCAGCACTGTCAGCGGGCTTGAACCCATGACCCGTGAGATCATGACCTGAGCCAAAATCAAGAGACAGATGTTGAACCCACTGAGCCACCCAGGTGCCCCCAGCAACAACTTTTTAATATTCTATTCAGAAATACTCCAAAGCATCATGCAGTTGTAGGTCATCTAACTGGCAACAAGATGTCTGTCTCCAACAAGTTATTGAAACTCAATAATAGAATTTTAGACTTGTTGACATCAAGAATTAAAACTGAGAGATCAGGAGGTGGGTTTCATCCTCCAAATAGAGACTAGAAATAAAGCATGTATCTAATTCTTTGACAGGACCTGCAAAAATACATAAATAACTACAATGGAAATTAGGAACTGTGGCCCTTGGGCCCTTTACACTTAAGAACAGGAGAAAATAGGGCACCTGGGTGGCTCAGTAGGTTAAGCCTGAGTTGGCTCAGGTCATGATCTTGCAGTTTCTGAGTTCGAGCCTCACGTTGGGCTCTGCACTAATAACAGTGTGGAGTCTGCTTGAGATTCTCCTTCTCCCTCTCTCTGCTTCTTTGCGCTCTCTCTCTCTCTCTCCCTCAAAACAAATACATAAACTTCAAAAAAATTTAAAGAATAGAAGGAAATTAGGTGTATTAATAAAGTAGGAAAAACATGTGGTGAGAGATAAAATTTCCTTTATAGACTCAACCCAGCAAATCCAAACCCTGGACCAGTTTCAAGTAATGGAGAGTCAGAGCACAAAACTGGAGCCCCAGGGAGAAAGCTTGCATCTGACCCAGGGTGGGGAGAGAAAGTGTCTAAGCTCCCTGCATCACTGAGAAACTGAAGCTTAAGCCCAGAATAGCCTGACTACTGGGGTAGTGCTAAGCATATCAATTATAATGAATACCCTTATTATTTAATTAAAGCCATTAAAAGATGAAGAAGAGCTAAATTAAATGTCATAGATTTCATGAAGTAAGGAGCTAATGAAATTTTTCATCATCTAGGAGTCAAGATATAAAGTAGTAATTATATATATATATATATTTTAATATTTTTATTTATTTCTAGGAGAGAGAGAGAGAGAGAGACAGCGTGAGCAGGGGAGGGTCAGAGAAAGAGGGAGTCACAGACTGAAAGAGAATCCAGGCTCCGAGCTGGCAGTCAGCACAGAGCCCGACGCGGGGCTCAAACCCACGAACAGCGAGATCATGACCTAAGCGAAAGTCGGACGTTTAACCGACTAAGCCACCCAGGCGCCCCAATATATTTTTATTTTTTATTGTCTAAGAGCTTTTGGAAAGTCTGAGTATGAAGACTATTGGCTCCCTTACCTATGAACAGTAGAATAGATCAAGAAGTATTATGAGTCCCTTTGTTTTATAAATGTTTATTTTTATCTACTACCCCATGATTTCTAGGTCCTATTAAAAATATGGAAACTGCTATATATTGGGAAAAAGAGAACATCACACCCTCTGGTATGTGTGATAAGTCATAACGAGATAGTGTGTAAACTTGAGCAAGGAAGAAGGAAGAAAGAATGGGAGACAGAGAATCTCAAGCAGGCTCCATGCTGTCAGTGAAGAGCTGATGTGGGTCTCAAACTCATGAACTCTTTGAGATCATGACCTGGACCAAGATCAAGAGTCAGATGCTTTACCTACTGAGCAACCCAGATGCTATGTGTGAAAAAACATAAATGTGCATTTATCAAGCCACAATACCAGTAGTTAATTATTTTAAATTATCTTCTATATATCAAGTTATACTATTATTTGAAGTATTTCTATAACATTATAAATGATGTTAATATAAATATGGTAATATTTTAAAACAGTAATATGTGAAGAGAAACTTTTATCTTGTGATACATGAAGTTGGGTTCACTTAGTTGTAAATGACAGACAACTTAACGGAAACTGGCTGGAATAAAAATGAATTATATTGACTCATGTAACTGATGAGTTGAGAGGCCTAAGATCTGCTTTAACTTATGCCTGGATATAAAAGCAGAAACATGATCCTATCCATTTCTCAGCTATCTCCTGCCTCAGCTCATCTCTATTCTTCATTGTCAGACAGATCCTTCTTTTGTGGTTTCAAGATGGATATCCACCATCCAAGAAAATCAGTAGGAATCCTGTGTTCTCATAGCTTCTGCATATGTCATGTAATCCATGTTTAGATTATGTGCCAGCCTTGAAACAGAATGACTTTGGCTTGGATCACCATTTCTGTGATGTTCTAGATATAGGGATGGGGCCCACGTGAGCTGTACAGACTGAAGGGTGGGGATCTGATCCCAGAGTCATGTTTCAAAGCTGCTGTGCTAAGTATGGTAAAGAACTTTTGGGGAATCAAAATGAAATATAGACACCTTACCTTATTGTAACTTTTAAATGGTCTTTCAAGGACAGGGCATGAGGGGAAAAGTAAAGCACTCAGTTCTAACCACAACCATCATGATTTTAAATATAGTTATTCTAATCTTTTCATCAGAATGATCCAAAAGATATAATATATTTTATTTCCTTTTGAAATAGGTATTGAGGGGCGCCTGGGTGGCTTAGTCGGTTAAGCCTCCGACTTTCCGACTTTCGCTTAGGTCATGATCTCGCGGTTCGTGGATTCGAGCCCCGCGTCGGGCTCTGTGCTGACTGCCAGCTCAGAGCCTGGAGCCTGTTTCAGTCTGTGACTCCCTCTCTCTCTGACCCTCCCCTGCTCACGCTGTCTCTCTCTCTCTCTCTCTCTCTCTCCTAGAAATAAATAAAACATTTGAAATAGGTATTGAAATAAACTTTAAAAGGAAGATGCAATTTAATTTAAAAATATAATATTTAATCAGGTTTTATTATTTATACATTCTATGATTAACTGATGACATGTTATTGAATTGTAGTTAATATCAATACTTGTTTCTTCAAAATATCTATAATAATATATATTGTTGCCAGTGCTCTGTTTTCAAATATGGTGAGCAAAATAGAATAAAAACAGTTTTTCTTAGATGCTTATTTGGGCATCTAAAGCTCAACCTTGGATTGAATTTAGGCATGCACAATGATACACCTGCATTTTTCCATTACAGGACAAGAGCTGCCTGTGTAGTTTGGAAATTGGCAGAGCTGAGTGCAGAGGCAGTCTACAATTAAGTGCAGCGAGCCCGTTAACTACCCGGCTTCTTGGGCTCTGAGAGCAATGAGTCCATTGTAAGCCAGTTTTTAATTTAGATATGCATATATGTTCACATGATGTTTTTCAAACCAGAAACTAGTCAATCCTATGTCCTTTCCTCATTGACCTACTTGTCCCTGAATTAAAGAACAGTAGAAGGAAACTGCTGCTTACATACACCTCTGAAAACAAATGACTGTGCTTCATCTCAAGTGTTCCATTCTTTATAGAATGAAGACAATAGTCTTTCTCTAATAGCACAAACCTAACTTGCCCCAAGGATATAAAACACCAAAGTATAAGCTGAAACTAGGTCATCATAGGAGCATTATGACTGGATATACCTGTGTTCACGCCACTCCTCTATTGTGATGCTCTCTTATGAGCTTTGAAGTGGGTGAGGGTGGTGGGGAGAGCTGGTTAGCTAATACGAGAAACTGAATATCATTAACCTATTCACTTTATAAAATAAAGTTAATAGTCTTCATGGTTATCGAAAATAGATGGTAATAAACCAAAACATAGGAGGTCAGTAATTAAAAATAAATACATGACTCTTTGTTGTGTATATGGCTACATATGAGTGTTGAGAGTGCATACATTAGGGTTGACATATTTGTGTGATCTTTCAAACTCCCTCCTTCCTTCTCTGTCTCTTCTCTCCCTTTCTTTCTTTCTTTCTTTCTTTCTTTCTTTCTTTCTTTCTTTCTTTCTTTCTCTTTCTTAAATGAAAGTAAATATAAGCTTAGAACAGAATGTCCAGGACATATATATATTACATAAATAAATTATATACATATATTATTTAGACATAAATAAGATAATCTATAATTATTGAGATTAATACATTAATAAATTTTCATGTGTTAGCTCACTTAATTCTGAAATTGGCTGCATTTTATTTGTCATTATCCCTATTTCCTACATATGATGGAGGCCAAACTCAGAGATTTTGTGTAATTTGCCAAGGATTTGAACAAAAACCATATTAACTTCATGTAAGTCATAAGCTAGTGTTATGTGGTGCTAAAAAGGCTTTGCTGAGGAAAAGAAATGACAGTTTATATTTACCAGGATAATTTGAATTTACCACCTTTGTTTCCATATTGTCCTTTTAAGAGCCACAATAAGCTTTCTACTAAAACTCAACTTCCTTCCAATATAAATTTCACTTACTCTTAAATAAAAGTCTGGTTTTTGCACAGCTGCACAATATTTTCAAACTGTTGTGTCAGCTTTACTTAATACTTATTTGTATGGAAATAAAGGGAAATGAATATTTTAGAAACAAAAAGAAGAAAGAATGACTTTCTTGACATGTTCTTTAACTAGTGTCGCTTTTTCCTGGTTAGAAGATACAATTACCCTTCATTTTGGCAATTATGCAGTGATACAGCAAATACAGAAGAAGCAAAATAAACTAGAAGAAGGATGACTATTTCCCCCACCTTCAGGGTTTCTTGGCATTATTAAAAAACTAAAATGTATATGCCATATTGATTTATACATATCTGGGATATTAACCAATTTCTTATTCCATTTAGATACAGTGCTTCCACAAAACAAATATGATAAAAATCAGTTGGGAAACACAAGAAGCTTCTCCTGATTAAAAAGAATATATAAACTCAAAATATTAATTTCCATGTTATAAAACAGAGAAATATCCATTCTCTAAAATATGCCATCAACCATTTTAAGTTTGATCTCAGAATGTTGAATTAGGGTTTCACATGTGAGAAGGCAAATGGAGTCTTTTCAAAGCAGTATTTTGAGGAAGGAGAATATCTGGAATTCAGCGCAGTCTGAAGGTAAATAATGCTCCCCTGAAGCAAAAATTGCTGCAAGAGAAAGGAAAGGCAGTCAGCCTGTTCATTTTACATGCCAGCTCGTTATGTGGCATGGCAATAATACGAGAGGATGTTCAATATAGCACACTTCATGTTTGGCAGAGTCTCCCCTGCCGGGAGTTTTCAGAACAGAATTCTGGTGTGGCGAGGCTCCCATACTATTAGTTTTAAGTAATATATTATATTTTATTATAACCAGCTATCACTGTGATATGTGAGACCTGGATACCCCAATATCTGCTCAGACTACAAATATATCTCAGAATTTATCTCTTTGTATTTTCAATTCATTGAATAAGCCATAGAATGTCCTGATTCACCTAAAACATAAGTCTCAAGAAACATGCCCTTTGATTTATATTTCTAAAATTACATTTCATTCCTATCTCTTATATCAAGTATTTTCTTTCTCAAGTTTACCCTGCACTGGGCATTCATTATGTTCTCACAGAAGTATGTCCATGTATTTTATGGCAATTCAAAGCTTTTACAGCAAAAGACACACATATATTGACTATTTTTAGTCAACATTAAATACATAGGAAATTAGTTACTAATTATATGGTATCTAATTACTTCTTATTTAGAAATTATGAATATTTTCTCTTTTCCTCAATGTCTACAGTATTTATTCTATGGCAACTTTTATTTATTTAAAAAATAATGTTTTTATTTATATTCGAGAAACAGAGAGATAGAGTTCTAATGGGGGAAGGGCAGAGAGAGAAGAAGACACAGAATCTGAAGCAGGCTCTAGGCTCTGAGCTGTCAGCACAGAGCCCAATGCAGGGTTCCAACCCACTAACCATGAGATCATGACCTGAGCCTAAGTCGGATGCTTAAGGGACTGAGGAACCCAGGCACCCCTCTATAGCACCTTTTGTAAGAGAAACCTAGGTTTATAATTTCATTCATGGGAAAACAAGTAGTTGAAGATCACATGTGACATACTCTCATGCCTTGGGTTTTTCTTTTTGAAGTTAAAAATATAACTGAATAGAGGTCCCCAAATTGGCTGTGCCTTTTTTCAGGAAGCTATGATAGTAGCACTTAATAGGATTCATATTTATAATAAATGATCAATATATAGTTGGTAAATTGAACTGAAGCTACAAGTTAGCTAAGGCAGTGATACATACCTAATAAATAATAGTATTTAGAACACCTAAAGGTGGGGATAAATCTTGTCTTCTAGGAGCCATTTTTTCCCCCAGAAGCCCGATTTAAGCCTTCCTTTGTAACAATGACCAATGTGTTTTTTACCTACTGACTCGCAGCTTCAAACTGACCTTTCTTTGATCAACTATGAAATGGTGGGGCTGGGATTCTGCAAAAGGCATTTCTTTTGCCTTCTGGGTCCCTGCTGAGCTCTGCCAGTAGCTAAACCTAGAGGGAGATGGGAAGTTTCCTGTTTCTTCTTGCTCCTGATGGCACTAGCCTAGCAACAATTTCTCACTGGAGCAAAAGTCCCATTTTTCTCTGAAAAGAAAGACAGAGAGAGACAGAGAGACATAATATATATTATGTAAATAAGATATCCTCATATCATCAGGTGCTACTTCTAGAGGAAGAATTAGACATACATTTGTATTTTATATAAGGGTTGGTGAACTTTTTCTTAAAGAGCATGGTAGTAAATATTTTAGGCTTTGTGAGACAAAAGGAAGATCCAATATATTATGGAAGTACGTATGTAACCATTTAAAATGTAACCGCTTAAAAATGTAAAGAATGGTCTTAAAATCAGACTGTTTTAAAAAATAGGGAGTTTGCTGAGGGTAGTTTATAATGGTTATTGTTCTATGCCAGTAGAAAAGTAAATGTGATACCAATAGTCGTTGTGTTTAAGAGCATAATTAATTGGGCAAAATATGGACACTTTGACTGCATTTATCATATTTTACTATTCAAGTAGATGGTCCTTGAGCTCTAGTATTTTTTCTCTCATTTAACATTCCCTGAAACGTAGAATAACTTCATTACTTAGAAAGTTTCCAATAAGTACTGAGTGAATCACTCAATCGGTGATTAAATAGGCCACTCAGTCCTCCTCATTTTGAACTGTGGCTACGTTTCTTCAAAGATACCACTACCTCCAAAATCATCACCAAATTTCTGGTAAGAACAAAGAGAATATCTATGGCTCTTCAATTCTTATATTCTTGAAGTACCACATTGTTAAAAATGCAAAAGCAAATGCATTTCAATGGGTGAAGTTTCAACTCAGTATTATGTCTTGGGAAAAGAGCGCACCTCACTCTGATATGAGCAAACCCAATTTGACTCTTTGCATAAAATAAATAACACTGGCTTATTTAAAAATACACCTGAGGTCATACTGGATGACCTGAGATTGTAATTTGAAAAATTTTTCCGAAGGTGATATGTCTATGAATATAAAGGCTGTAAATCCTTCTAAATAAACATCATGTAATGAAATAAGTCTTTTGAAATAACACACACAGACACACACACTAAAGGGATTTTTTTTCTGTACTGTTACAAAGAAAAATATGAGTGGTCCACATAATCCCTTTAAACAAACATAAACGAAAACATGTTATTATAATGCCAAATTAATAAACTGCAAAATTACCTTATAACTCTGTTTCCTTTCAAGAATTTTTTAAAATAATACTTTACTTGGGGCATCTGGATGGCTCAGTCCATTAAGCATCTGACTTTGGCTCAGGTCATGATCTCACGGTTGGTGAGTTCAAGCCAGGCATCAGGATCACTGCTGTCAGCACAGAACCTGCTTTGGATACCCTGCCTCCCTCTCTTTCTGCCCCTCCCCTACTCTCTCTCTCTCAAAAATTAATAAATCATTTTTTTAAATTAAAAAGATAAAATAATATTTTGCTTATTATACCTCGATCCATTCAAAAAGCACCTAGCCCAACTGCCTGGGAAATGAATTCACTATCTCTATGATTTTATGTACTGTTTTCAAGAATAAAACCAAACATTCGTATAACTTCTGGAAAAATAAGGAAAAAATTTGCCCTAGTTAAGTTTGAATTATTATACCAGCTGCTTTTCATACAATATTTGACCTCTTTATGAAAACCAAATCTCTCAGCCGGGGGATATGCAGGATGCTTTCCCGTTGACACACATTTCATGCCATGCAGCTTTGCATAATGAGGAGAGGCCCTGGAGATGAAATGCACACAATACTTCAAGTTATTTCAGCAGGTTTATGTGTTACCAAAGGGAGAAAAGTATGAACAAAAGGTAATTCTTTAACAGTAGTCTAAGTCAATTACTCCTGGGCAAAATAGAACTTTCATCGGTGTCTGATTCTGATTCTAAAGCCCCCATGCATTTCTAAGAAAGGAGGGGGGCGGGAATTATTTTCAGAAGAGGAATTTTCCTTTTCAAAATTTTCTATTCTTTGACAAATTCCAGGAGCAATGAAGGGGAAGTAGGGAGTTTCTATTGTTTCACTGCACCCAGATTTCTATCCCTGCCCATCTGCACTTTCTGCCTGTTACTCTCCATGGCCTACTAAACCCACTTATTCTTCAAAACAGACACTGGAGTTTTACTAGCTCCACAGAACAAAAAGAACATGGACTTCAAGTAAAAGACATGCATTCTGCAAAAGGAACAACTGCCTGGAGCGGAGGAACTTGGATTTTATGATAGACAAAATATATATTTTAAAAAATAAATTATATGGCATGTTAGAGCTAAGATGGGGATGGTCATCAACTCCCCCTAGAAGGAAAGGTAGATGAAGATTGTCACAGGAAGGGTAGACCTTTAATGCATGCTAGGCCTTATTGAAAAGTGACATTCAGGCAAGGAATTGTGTTTTAGTAACATTCCAGGAAATTGGAACTGCCAGTGGAAAGACTCAGAGAAAGAAGCATGTACATTCAAGGCACAACGAGTAAGCTAAGTTGGCTGAGATTCAGTGAGCCAGGGGATGACTACTAGCATGTGGGGTCATTAGTAGGACAAAATCCATATCCAATAGGACTTTAGTAGCTGCCAACTGTCTTCCCATTAGTTGCAACAAAGTGAGAATAATATATCTAATGTGCTGCAGGTAAGTTGCCAAAAAACCCTCCATTCTATATCTATATAAAGTTGAGAGAAAGTTCTCTGTGGATCTCTCACATTTGTATCCATCTTATATGCAGAGGAAGCACTTATGACCCTTTTAAGTTAAGGATATTAGTAAAGAGAACAGCCTTGGGAGAAAAATACACACCCATGTGCAAACACACATATACATACTATGAACATATGTATATATGTACATGCTTACATACAAGTGTATATAAATATATTTAAAAATAAAATCACTACTTATTATTAATGAAGTATTAGAAGACATGAGTGGAAATTGATGAGTTAAGTGTTCAAATGAAAAGTCAGAGAAAGAACAGAGTAAACCCAAATCAGATCAAGACCAAGATAATAAAATTAGGTCTAGAAGTCAAGAGAGCTACTTTTATGTGTCACCTTGATTGAGCTATGGGATGTCCAGGTAATTAGGAAACATTATTTGTGGGTGTGTCTGTGAGGGTGTTTTTAGAAGAGATTACCTTTTAAATCAGTAGAAGATCATGCTAACCAATGTGGGCGAGCCTCCTCCAATCCACTGAGGGCCTGAATAGAAGAAAAAGGTGGAAAAGGGTGAATTCTTCATCTTCCCTTTAACTGGGACATCCAATTCCCTTGCCTCTGGACATCAGAGCTCCTGGTTGTTAGATCTTGTTACTCTAGATGTATCCCATAGGTCCTCTGGTTGGCGGTTCTTTAGATTCATACTGAATTATACCACTGGCTTTCCTGATTCTCTGCATGCAGACAGCAGATCATTAGATTTCTTGACCTCCATAACCATTACTATAATAGATCTCCTCTTGATATCTATCTATCTATCTATCTATCATCTATCTATCTATCTATCTATCTATCTATCTATCTATCTATCTATCGTTATTGGTTCTGTTTCTCTGAAGAAGCTTTACTAAAAAAGAAAAAAATATTGTAAAAGAAAACAACAGTCAGGATGAGTGATAACTCAAAAGTTGGATCTTTAGCAAAATGAGTAAAGTAGATAAGCTATGGTGAACATATGAAGGAAGACAGGAGTCTAAAACATAAAAGAATTAAAAATAATATAATGAAATTAAAAAGCAAAATCCTGTAATTTTTTGCATGGAGGAAGGAAATTTATGTACTTTGTTTTCTCTTATCTTCTGTCATCTACAACAATATCTGGCACTAAGTAGGCACTCAACAAATATTTATTGAATGAATAATTAAATAAGTGACTTAAGCCATAATGCTTTTGAAGAGTTAGGCTTGTAAAAACACTACTTGCTTTTACATTTATTCACTGATTTGAATTTTAACATTTTTCAAATGTGACATTGAATTATGATGCCAGGAAAGAAAAATATATTAGCAGGAAACAGGACATGTTGAAACTGCTAATCTTTTCATTTTATTTTCTAGTTCCTCATTTTTGGTGCTCTCTCCCTTTTGCTTTTCTGTTCTTTTCTTTTTTTATTTTTCTTTTTTCCTTTTTTTTCCTTTCTGATGTCTACAAACACTGCAGACAAGACTTTGTTCTCGATCTAATTTTCCTCTTGTCCTGGTCTCTGCCACAATGAGGTGGGTTTGGTATTGTTTCTTTTATTCATTCACTGGAAGCAGAGTTCCCAAAATATGGCTCCCTAGAAACATAATCAGTATCCATAGAATCTTGTTAGAAATGCAAACTCTCAGGCTCTAAACCACTCCTACTGAATAAGAAACTCTAGGGTTGAGTCCAGGTGACAATAATCTGTTTTATCAAGCCTCCAGGTAATTCTGTTGTACTCTTAAATTTGAAAACCACTGCAATGGTTCTCAGTGATGAAAACAATGGTTGCATAAGAAAAGCACAAGCTTTGGAATCAAATAGACTGGAATATGAATCCAGATTTCCAGGTGACCCAGTTGCTCTACTTTGGGGAGACAAAATTTCCGGGCTCATATCCTTACATGTAGACACCTGATCCAACTTACTCATCTAGACTCAAACTTTCTTCACTTCTTTGGATCGACTAGTTTTCCCATTCAACCTAAAACTAAAATGCATGTTAAGCATCAAGTTATGGTAAATGATGCCCTCATCCTCTGAACATTATTGGGCTTTGTAGTGAAAATACTGTCAAATGATCCTGGAATAGAAAACTACATTCTTCAGTTTTTGTTAGTGTGCAGCCTTTACACCCAAAACAGGGTACCTCAACTTCGTCTACAATTACCCAAAGCCTTTGCAGAACATTCTACATAATTACTTCATTATGTCCTAAAACCAATTAACCTCAATAAGGTAGGTCTACAGTAAACATCCTGAATTTAATGCTCAATATCTGAGTCAGATATGATACTTCTACTGAGTTAACAATACCAAAATCTCCATGACTTAAAACAACAAAAGTTTCATTCAACATTGCAAGAGTGACTTTCTGCTTTACATCAACCTTATTTAGAGTCCGGCTGAAGGAGGATACAACACATGCATTACTAATTGCCAGAATATAATTGCCAAATCATGAACTGAGTTCTGATGCTCCCAACGTGGCAGTGACATCGTGTTAGGTTATGCAAGAAAAGCCCCAAAAGTCAGCGATTTGCTAGGAGGACTCACAGAGTTAGCATATAGTAGTTGTACTCATGTCTCTAATTTACTGCAGCATAAGGATACAAAGCAAAATCAGCTAGAAGAAATGGTGCATAGATCAAAACCAAAAGGAAACCAGGTGTTAACTTACATAAGTCCTCTCCCAGTAGAACCAGACAGGGTGCACTAATTCCCCTATCACTAAGTTTGTGATACAGTTGAATTACCCTCTGCTAGGAAAATTCCTAATTTGAAGGAACTATATAGAGAAAAATAACTCTGCCTTGTGTCTAAAATAGATGTTGCGAAACACTGATAATCCTTATTATATTAATTAAGTTTTCATGGTGGAAATAAATTAAATGGACATGATTAAACTTTGGCCATTATCACATCTGTTAGCAATGCGTAGTAAATATGCATAATGATGTTTCCATGATTTAGGCAAAAGTGATTTATAATCTACATGATTTTCATATTATTTCCCAATATATATTTTAAGTTTTTTTATTTTTATTTTTCTGCAATAATGCATGATTTCGTAGGGAATTAAATTTTCTCTGGGTATGGCAGTTTTTTTCTATCCACCATTATTCTTTTTCCTGAGAAGTCAGAGATAAATGCCATCTGCACAAAGCATTTTATCATCAGATGTTTTAATGTCTTGATCATCTGTTCTGGCAAGATACAGGTTTCCTTCAGTGTTTATTTTTCCTGCCCTGAGAACTGTTTGATTGTTTCTGGCATCTGTTCTTCTGCCTTCATCTGTTAACAAAGAGACAAGCAAAGCTTTAGGGGTTTGGCAATGGCTCCATCTGCTACAAATTCATTGCTCTTGCCATGTCTTGCAGCTAGGTCCCTGCAAAACAATATGGCAGAGAGCAGTGAACTGGAGTTGAATGTCCGGAAGATAAGGTTAATGTTTTCTCATCAAAGCAGAGAGCACCACTACACGTAGGTGAAAGAGGTACATCGCTTGACCTCTAAAGCCTGCTTTGACATACTCCTGTTCCAGCTGAAAGTTCCAGAATTGCAGTTTGCTGATGGTATGTGCACTCCAGTTTTAAGTACATTAAAATGTCCTAATTATAGGCTTCCTCCTTCAGTCTCAGCCTTGGTTGCCATTTTCACCTATCTAGGGCTTATCACACATGGTGGATAGCCCAGCATTTATATACAGAAATGGCAAACATAACCTTTGTGATTTCTTTAGTATCATTTCTTTATTTGTACATTTTCTTCTTCCCTGTATTTTTCTATCCACATTATTTGGTTTTCTATTTCTCGCTGGAGGAAAACATGATCCTTTTATTGTTCATCTCCTTCTCAAAGATGCATTTTAATTGATTTGTTAGAAATTTGAGAACGATTCACAAATCATATGTTAATCCTGATCTATAAAATGATATAATGCTTGTTTCTCATTATGTATGTATGTGTGTGGATGCATAGATGATAGATAGATAGATAGATAGATAGATAGATAGATAGATAGACTCTAGATTTCTATACATACTTTACGCCTTCTTTGTTCATTATTAACAATGCTGTGCAAAGTTTCTGTCATTACTCATTCCATTTCAACCTTCAAAACTTTGATAAAACACTACATGTTGAAGAAACATCTGTCCTCAACTCTACTGTCTGCTAGGTCTATCTGTCTTATTGTTGCAAGTGCTCCTGAAAATGACTTTCCATAATTAAGCTCTTTTGAACTGATTTGTGAAGAGCCTACTACTTCCCTACATAATTCTACATTTGACTATAAAGCTTACATAAAATATTTTTCAAAATTCTACTTGCAAAAAATGACTTAACAATGCAATATAGTACTAATCTGCTCTTAGAGAGGACCTATACTTTAACTGTAAATATATCATTATTTGCTTCTGTTATAATGATAAGTGATTAATTAGATTTTAACATGCTGTTCAAATCATTTCATGTGTGCATTTGGGCTTTTAAATAAAGTTTGGAAGACTCTAGAAAAGAGAAAGAACTGGCAGTGCAGTTGCCAGGGGTATTGCTAAGAGAATAAATGTTGGCTACAAGATAAAGGGATTAAGAGGAACAAACCTCCAGTTACAAAATAAGTAAGTCACAGAGATAAAAAGTACAGCATAGAGAATATTCTCAACAAGGTCATAATAACATTGTGTGATAACAGACAAGCACTGAGTAATGTATAGAATTGTTGGATCATTATGTTGAATACCTGAAGCTAATATAGGACTCTGTTAATTATACTTCAATAATAATTTTAAAATGGTTAAAAGATAATGTCAAACTGGAAAGTAACGTAAAGTCAAATACCCTAAGTATGAAAACATGGCTTCTTGAGAAGGAAAATTTGATCAAAGATACAAAGATAACATGAAGCAAGGAAATCTTTTATAACTGAAAGAAACTTAGATAGTAAGACTTTATATTCCTAAGTAGTGGGTTTTTCTTTTTAACTTTCCTTTGTGAAGAGAAGGAAGAAATAAATTTTAGAGCAAGGGAGTTGAGAGAGAAACGTCACGTCCCTTTTCCATCTTCTTAATTAGCTCTTCTTGCTACCTGCAGAAGGAAAAGTTTGGTAAAGCAAAGCCTTTTGTGAAGAATAGTTAGGGATAGAGCTTTGATACAAAAAATATCAAGCAAAATCTAAATGTTAAGAAGATAATTGAAAATAATATTTTGAATTTAAATATTGGGAATCTAAAACTAAATGACTAAGATATGTCTATTTGTATATAATATGTATATGTATATACACACATATATATCATATATAGAGACACATATTATATATGTGTCAATATACAAATTAAGAAGTAGTTGTATTGAAAAGCATAAAAGCAGCATCTTGAAGCCAGTGAAGAAATATGTTTGGCTTTTTGTACTCTGTGGCCATGCCAAACAATGCGGAGGAAAGAAAGAGGGTGAAATTTACAAAATTTAAATCCTGCAATGACAAGCTTTTCACTAAAACAGAAACATGAGTAAATGAAATTCAGAGTTGAAGGAAATGTACCTTATTTTTAAAAATTTAGCTGATATATGTCAATATTAATATTGATAATGAACTGCTGTGTAATTGTTAGATACTCTATGAAGGGCATTTTATAGTCAATACCTAAATAAATCCTTATAGCAACCCTATGCAGCATTTACTTTTATTTTTATTTTGATGTTTCGAAGATGAAGAAATAGAAACTTGGATAGTTCAAATAACTTGCTCAAAATGACACAGTAATGGGGAACAACTTTTCAAAACTAAGGAGCCTACAAAACTTGAAAAACCTGAGAAATAAAAAAAACCGCAGCAGCCTGAATTTTGAGTTCACACACTTACCCACTATTGTTATTCTACATCTTATCTAGGATGTGAGCTGCTTGAAGACACAAGATTAAAATCAATGGTAACCCAGTGATTTTCAAATGGAAAAATATATTTTGGGAGCAAAGGGAACATATACAATGACATTTATTTAAATTGAAAAAAAAACCACAAAAACCACACAATAAAACCCCTTTATATTTCACTAAGAAAACTTAAGAAAAATTCTGTGGACTCTCACTATATACCTACCAACATTCCAGCATCTTTACTCACACATTCTTTTGACAGAGCTATCCTCCATTCTATACAAGATCTTATTCATTTTATTTCGCAAGGAAATTGCTCCAAAAATTTTTCATTATTGTCTTTTGCATTATCATTTGTTTTCTCTATTAGAGTATTCCCATCATCATGAAATATACTATTTTTTTTACAACATGTTAACAAAAACCTTTCTTCACCCCACCACCTACCAAGGTGTTTCTTCAACTCTCTCTCTTTTGCAGTGACATGCCTACCAAGAGTTGTCTATCATAGCTACTCATTCTATCTCCATTGTTTCTTATGGGTCCCCCAGACAGGCTTTTTCTTCCACCACTGTCACCAAAATTGCTCTGAAAATGCCACCACCGATTTCTTGAAAAATGAAACCATGATTTGCAATCATACTTTATTATAATTTCAATAGATAAAAACTTACCAAACCGCAGTGTGCAACACAACTACCTATGCTCAAACGGCTTTCCTATCAACTTCTAGCAACCCACTCTCTCAAGAGGGAAGAGATTTTTGCTTGTTTTGTTCAATGATGTTTTCACAATGCTTAGAACAGGGTGTATCACTTAGTAGGTACTTAAAAAATATACATTTAATATATGAATGAATGAATGAATATGTGAATATATGCACAAAGAGTATGTGACTCAAAGCAGTCCAATGTATAGACATTTTGTAAATTCATTAAGGAACATATGCCAAGCCAGACAATGATTTAAAATATCATAATTCACTTAACCTCTGGTTATATTCTACAGAAAGTCAATACTGAAGGAAAGGCCATTAATGAGATAAAAAAATTGTGTTTCCTTAGGGTAATTGTCCAATCAAAATTTTTGTATTTTACCTGCCTTTCACAGTGCTTGATAAAACTCAATAAATATTTGACAAGTAATGAAATGAATAAATGCAATTTCAATACTGCAATGGAAATAAGATGCAAGTCCATGTAACTCTGGAGGTATTTAGTCCTGTAACATATTTATTTTCTGTGGAAATCCATTATATTCCATAGCCCCTGATGGACAGTGGATCAATTGTAAAAGTAATACTACCCTGGAAAAGTAAATTGCATCTCATCTATATATGTATTGGGGGAAGAAAAACACAACTTACCTCTTGGAGGAAAAAAAGTTTCCAGGGAAGAATGTACTCAAATAGGCATAATTTAGGAAGCATTTGAAATCATATCACATGTAGATTACATGGTAAAGAAGGATTGTTAATTGGATTTGGGGGAGTGGGGGTTGTAGCTTCAGACCACCTATGTTCTATTACACTGGGCTTCTTGAGAATGGAAAAGAATAGTACTAAGAAGCTTTTGGTGAGGTTTAGTGGTAAAAGTGTCCCTGGAATTCACTGATAAACACCGCACTGGGCTATAAAATGTAAGATAAAGATTGAGAATGAACCTGAAAACCGAATTGTTATATTTGTAGGCTGAGCATTGCAGACTTCAGCTTGTACAGAGGACTATGTCCTGGACAAGACTGTGAACACAGTGCGAGGGTTGGCGGGCAGAGATGGCGTAGAACAGGATGAAGTAAAGCATAGGGGACTCTAGAACTCCAGGCTGAGGCCAGCAGGGAACTCATTACCATAAAAAAGAAATAAATTACTCACTTCTAAGATGCAATGTTTCTTCTTATATTGAATAATGAGGAAAGCTGGAGTGCAAGTGAATTTCTTAATATGTCAAAATCCTTAAAGCTGTTTTTTATGACATCTTAAAGTTTCCTTACCTTCTAAATATCATTCTGTTAGAACTCTAAGGTTCTAAGACTTCATTAAAGATATTTATAATATTTTCACCTGATTTCCCTATTGTTTAGTTGACTTCTAGGATCATAAAATGTCTTTCAAATTATTTTCTTTTTACTTTTTAAGTATGAATATTCTATTTTTTATAGAAACAATGAAATGGGGTTACCTGGGTGGCTCAGTGACTACTCAGTCACCACTTGGGTGGTGAAGTCGTCTGACTTCAGCTCAGGTCATGATCTCACGGTTCGTGGGTTCAAGCGCTGCTTCAGGCTGTGTGCTGACAGCTAGCTCAGAGCCTGGAGGCTGTTTCAGATTCTGTACCTCCCTCTCTCTCTGACCCTCTCCTGCTCATGCTCACTCTCTCTCTCAGAAATAAATAAAACATTTAAAAAATTAAAAAAAAGAAACAATGGGAGTTTACAGTCAGATATTCCTCTCTATGCTCAAATGTAGCTTTTAAAAGTGAAACACACATTTAAATATTTCTTGTAAAATGCAAAACAATGTATTTTCCATTAAGCTTTGTTCATCATTAACATTGATAAGGTCTATAGTAGATAGTCTAAAATGAATGGAGTTTGTTTCTCCTGTTACTACTCTTTTTCTTTATCAAGAAAAGTTAATGCACTATAAAAAAAATCTAACTTCAATTTTTAGCTTTGTCTACCATGAGTAATAGAACTGGCTGAGTTAAGTTTCTGTCTTTGCCCCAGGCACACTGTGAATTTAAAATCTTTGCAAACTCATTCTCCTTTTCAATTCAGAAATGGCTTGAGGTGTCATAAGAATTTCAAACCTGGAAGAAATGTCTAGTCCAGCACCTGCCATATCTTTATGCACTGTGAAGTATTCATCTGGAAACATCTTACAAATAACTTTTATCAACCTCCTATTTTAAAGCCCCACTGTTTAAGACAATATGCTAAGAATCTAAATAAAGTTTCACTACCCTTGATACTCATTACAGATGCTAATATAAAGAAACTGACTTTTCATTTGAGGTTAGAGATAATATATCCAGCTTGCATATATTAATTCTAGAAAATTATTTTATTGAATATTTTAAGGGGAGCCTGGGTGGCTCAGTCAGTTGAGCATCCGACTTCAGTTCAGGTCATGATCTCACCACTCGTGGGTTTGAGCCCCATGTTGGGCTCTGTGCTGACAGCTCAGAGCCTGGAGCCTGCTTCAGATTCTGTCTCCCTCTCTCTCTGACCCTCCCCCACTGAACTTGGTCTGTCTTTCTTTCTCAAAATAGATAAACATTAAAAAAAAAAACTTTAAAAAATGTTTAAGAAGTTGTTATTCTTTAAAAAATGTTTTAGTGTTTATTTTTGAAAGAACATGATGGGAGAAAGGCAGAGAGAGGGGGACAGAGGATTGGAAGCAGGCTCTGTGCTGACAGCAGCAAGTCCAATGTAGAACTTGAACTCATAAACTGGGAGCTCATGACCTGAACCAAAGTAGGTCATTCAGCTGACTGAGTACACAGGTGCCTTACGAAGTTTTATTCTTAACAATAATAACCAAGATATTATCAGAAGAAATATTTAATATTTAAATGTCAACATTAAATTGTTTTTGAATTACATAAAATATCTCAAAAAATTGAGATCTCAAAATTTGAGATTTCTAAAATAAATTAATAAATGAGTAATAGAAATACAAAGTAAAAATGCAGGTTAAAAGAAGAAAACTGATCAGATAATACTAATATTGCCAGTAATCAAAATTATAAAATTTCAAGTAACAATGGAAGATCGTATATTTGTCCATTTATTTGTTCACTTTTTGTTTAAAAACTTAGAAAAATACTTCATGAATAGTAAGGATGTAATAAAAAATACACACTGCTAGAAAACAAATAGGTCAACTAATTTCTGAAACTATATTTGGCATAAATGCAAGTGCATAAAGCAAGATATACTGAAGCTTCTTAACAATATAACTCTACTGAAGTAAAACATGCACTCAAACACACAAACACAGATATGAGAGAAAACTTTAAATTCTCCTAGAAGCAAAAACATTGAATGATTATAGCAGTTGTTACAGAATTAAAGAATTTGCAAGGATTCTTTTGTTTTCTACGTTAGTTTTTTTTTTAATGTTTTTATTTATTTCTAGGAGAGAGAGAGAGAGACAGCGTGAGCAGGGGAGGGTCAGAGAGAGAGGGAGACTCAGAATCTGAAACAGGCTCCAGGCTCTGAGCTAGCTGTCAGCACAGAGCCCGACGCGGGGCTTGAACACACGAACCGCGAGATCATTACCTAAGCGAAAGTCGGACGCTTAACCGACTAAGCCGTCCAGGCGCCCCTTTTCTACGTTAGTTTTAATATGGTTTTTTTTGTTCACAATTAAAAACCATAATTACAACTTACAACATATGTGGAAATATAAAAAAAAAGTTTGTGATGCTATCTTTCCTGAGATATGTATGTTTTATACAATTTAAAGTTTGTAAAAATATGAAAAATGAATAAAACTTATTGTAAACTATGTAAAGCTATAAAAGCAAGAATGATATCATTCATTTTCATTTTTTTGGAAGTTATCTGTCAAACAAAAAAATTATCACTGATGAACAAATAATTATCAGACTTCAAGACTTTATGTTATGAAAAAAATTCAGAGACTAAAATACAGAAAACAAACTGAGGGTTGATGGGGGTGGAGGGTCAGAAGGTGGGGAAAATGGGTGATGGGCATTGAGGAGGGCACTTGGGATGAGCACTGGGTGTTGTATGTAAGGGATGGATCATGGGAATCTACACTGTATACACTGTATGTTAGCTCATTTGATGATAACTTATTTTAAAAAATCAGTAACACAGATGCATCTTTTCCTTATATTTAGTCATTGTAATCTTGTTGTATTTTAGCTTTAGTGTGTAAGAGCTATTTGACTAAATAAGACCTGAACATTTGTCTTACATAGATTTTATTATGTCACTTGCCTTTTGATTTGTGAAACATTTAATAAGAAATTGTTCTTGCTATAATTTCTCTCATTTAATGGTATATATATATAATGGTATATATATGTGTCTATATATACATAACTAAATAATAATTTCCATGTAATATGGAGGCTATTGCATTCAATAATACAGATTTGCTAATTTTTGAGATGGACTCCAGCTTAAACTTTGTTATCTGTTTTTAGATAATTTTGATTGGATTTACTATTATTTCTAATGCTAATTATAGGAGCAATATCTAAACTGTGTATAGCCATTCTCTTATTTAATCCCCGCAATAGCCATTTGAGGTAACTCCATTATTTAATCCTATTTCTCATGTAGAAACTAGATCTTGGAGAGGTGCAGTACTTTGCTCAGAAGAGGATAGGAGATATTTGGAGGACCTGTGGCTTAACTCCAAGTCTGGTTCTAGAAAAAGAGATTTAATCACTCTCAAAGGTATGATTAGATATGGGAAAATGTAGATGACTGTTCCTTTCCCTTCCGTCGTTATTAGTTTGTCCCAATACTGGACACAAGCATCTTTAGACATGCTCTGATTGAAGGTTGTTTTCAAGGGGCATCTGAGGCACCTTAACTTGAAGAAGATAATCCTATGTGACTGATTTAGGAAGTATATTTGGCTTTCTCTGGTTGATCTTGAGTTGTCGTTTTAATTGCCATGTCCCTGATGATATATGATGTGGAACATCTTTACATATACCTATTTGCCATTTGTTTATTTTCTTTAATGAGGTATCTGTTAAGGCCCTTGGCCTATTTAGAATCATGTTGTTTGTTTTCTTACTGTTGAGTTTTATGAGTTGTATGCTTTGAATAAATGTCTTATCAATCAGATGTATCTTTTCCAAATGGTTTCTTCCAGTGTGCCGCTTGCCTTCTTATTCTCTTGACATTCTCTTGCACAGGAAAAGTTTTTAATTTTAGTGATGTCCAGGTTACCAATTATTTCTTTCATGGATTTTGTCATTGGTGTTGTATTTGTAAAGTCATTGCCATTACAAACGTCATCCATGTTTTCTTTTATGTTATCTTCTGGAAGTGTTATAGTTTTGAGTTTTACATTTAGGTCCCTAACTTATTCTGAATTAATTTATGTGAAAGGTGTATGGTCTGTGTCTACCTTCCTTTTTTTTTAATGTTTATTTATTTATTTTTGAGAGAAAAAGAGAGCATGACTGGTGAAGGGGGAAAATAGGGAGAGGGAAAATCCCAAGCAGGCTCCATGCTGTCAGTACAGAACCTGACATGATCGTCACAAATCTTGGGATCATGACCTGCATGGAAATCAAGAGTTTGATGCTCAACCAACTGAGCCAACCAGGCTCGTATATGTGTGTGTGTGTGTGTGTGTGTGTGTGTGTATGAATGTCTAGTTGTTTCAACACCATTTGTTGAAAATGCTATCTTTGCTCCATTCTATTAAATTATATTGCCTTTGCTCCTTTGTCAGAGAGGAGTCATCTATATTTTTAGGACTGTTTTCCAGGTTCTCTATTATATTGTTGATCTGTCTGTTCTCCTGCCAATACCACACTTTCTTGATTAATATAGCTTTATACTGAGCCTGGATCCTTCTTTGGATCCTGCTTCAGATCCTGCTTTGGATTCTGTGTCTGCCTCTTTCTCTGGCCCTCCCCTGTTCACATTCTGTCTCTCTCTCAAAAAGAAATTAACATTAAAA
>NW_024082829.1:0-81226 GCF_003009895.1 Hyaena hyaena
GGTTTCCAATGGCTTCAGATCTTTTCTGTGTGATGTATGGGCACGAGTGCAAGTACGGAGCTCCTTACTTCTCCGCCATCTTGCCCTCTCTCTTAAAATAAGATAATTTATTTACCATTCCTGGGTGTCAATTTTCCTATCAATTAAATAATGAAAATAATATTCTCTTCCCTTCACAGCGTTATTGTCAAGATAACATTATACGGTGTATATGAAAGTGTTTTAAAAAGTACAAATTTAGACAAAAGTATAATAATTTTAATGTATGTATTAAACTATAATAAATGATTTATTTAAAAGTGATTGGTTAAAGTGCTTAATCTCTTCTCCATCTACAAATATTGTATATAAAATCAAGACTGCTTTCAAAGAGTTGTTTTGTACTGTATTTAATTAATGTCATTTGAGTCACACACTGAAAAAAAATTCTGTACCTCAGAATGTATACAAGAGATGGATATTTATACACATTTTGGACTCATTAAAACTTTCCCAGTAGAACCATAAATGTAGCCACTTACTTTTTCATTAATCTAAATAGAAATAGCTTGGGGCGCCTGGGTGGCTCAGTAGGTTAAGCGTTCGACTTCGGCTCAGGTCATGATCTATGATAATTAGTTTAAATAAAAGAAATGATTTCGACTCATTAGATTTGTGGGTTTGTGGGTTTGAGCCCCGAATCAGGCTCTGTACTGACAGCCAGCTCAGAGCCTGGAGCCTGCTTCAGATCCTGTATCTCCCTCTCTCTCTGACCCTCCCTTGCTCACTCTGTCTCTCTCTCTCTCTCTGTCAGAAATAAATAAAACATTAAAAATAAAAAAAAAAGAAATAGCTTTGTCAAATTCACTACCGTGTTTTTCTTAAACCTTTTATTTAAATTCCAGTTAGTTAAGGGCACCTAGGTGGCCCAGTTGGTTAAGCGTCCGACTTCAGCTCAGGTATGATCTTGCAGTTTGTGGGTTCAAGCCCTGTGTCAGACTCTGTGCTGAAGGCTCAGGCCTGGAGCCTGCTTCAGATTCTCTCTGTCTCTCTGTCTCTCTATCTGTCAGAAATAAACATTAAAAGGGACACCTGGGTGGCTCAGTCAGTTAAGCGTTCTACTTCAGCCAGATCATGATCTCATGGTTTGTGAGTTTGAGCCCCACATCAGGCTCTGTGCTGACTGCTCAGAGCCTGGAGCCTGCTTCAGATTCTGTGTCTCCCTCTTGCTTTGCCCCCCACCCCCACTCTGTCTCTGACTCTCTCTCAAAAAATGAATAAACATTTTAAAAATTTAGAAAAAAATAATAAAAAGAAATAAACATTAAAAATAATTTTAAAAGAAAGGTTCCAGTTAGTTAACATACAGTGTAATATTATTTTTAGGTGTACAATATAGTGATTCAGTGCTGCCATACAACACCCGGTACTCATCACAAGTGCCCTCCTTAATCCTCATCACCTATTTAACCCATCACCCAACCCAACTTCATTCTGGTAAGTATCCATTAGTTCTCTATAGTCAAGAGTCTGTTTCTTGGTTTGCCTTTCTCTTTTTTTTAAATATCTTTGTTTATTTATTTTACCTGTTTTAAATATTTTTATTTATTTCTAGGAGAGAGAGAGAGAGAGAGAGAGAGAGAGACAGCGTGAGCAGGGGAGGGTCAGAGAGAGAGGGAGACACAGACTCTGAAATAGGCTCCAGGCTCTGAGCTGGCAGTCAGCACAGAGCCCGACGCGGGGCTCGAACCCACGAACCGCGAGATCATGACCTAAGCGAAAGTCGGACGCTTAACCGACTAAGCCACCCAGGCACCCCTATTTTGTCTTTTTACATTTCTCATATAAGTGAAATCATGTGGCATTTTGCTTTCTCTGACTGACTTATTTCGCTTAGCGTAATACTCTCTTAGCTCCATCTATGTCATTACAAATGTCAAGAGGTAATTTTTTATGGCTGAGTAATATTCCAGTGTGTGTGTGTGGGGAGTGCGCCACATCTTCTATATTCATCTACTGATGGACACTGGGGCTGCTCCCATGATTTGACTATGGTAGATAATGCTGCTATAAACATTGGGGTGCATGTATCCCTTTGAGTTAGCATTTTTGTATTTTATTGGTAAATACCTAGTAGTTGAATGGCTGGATCATAAGTTAGTTCTACTTATAACATGTTGAGAAACCTCCATTCTCTTTTTCAGAGTGGCTGAACAACTTTGCACTCCCACCAACAATGCAAGAGTGTTCCCTTTCTCCACATCCTCACTAACAGCTGTTTCTTGTGTTTTTGATCTTAGTAATTCTGACAGGTGTGAGGTAATACCTTATTGTAGTTTGATTTGAATTCCCCAGATAATCATTAAATTGAGCATTTTTTGGTGTGTCAGCTATCTGTATAAGACGTCTTATTTGGAAAAATGTCTATCCATGTTTTCTGCCCATTTTTAAATTAGATCACTCATTTGTAGGGTGTTCAGTTTTATATGTTCTTCATATATTTTGCATACTAACCCTTGATCAGATATGCCATTTGCAAAAACCTCCCATTCAGTAGATTGCCTTTTAGTTTTTGTGATTGTTTCCTTCACTTTGCAGAAGCTTTTTATTTTGATGTAGTCCCAATAGCTTATTTTCAATTTTGTTTCCCTTACCTCAGGAGACATATATAAAGAAGTTGCTACAGCTGATGTCAAAGAGTTTACTGCTTATGTTCTTTTCTAGGAGTTTTATGGTTTTCTGTCTCACATTTAGGTCTTTCATCCATTTGAATTATTTTCTGTGTATGGTGTCAGAAAGTGGTTCAGTTTCATTCTTTTGCATGTAGCTTTCCACTTTTCCCAACATGACTTATAGAAGAGACTGTCTTTTTTTTCCATTGCATGATCTTTCCTGCTTTTTGTGAAGACTAATTGGCCATATAGATGTGGGTTTCTTTTTGGGTTTTCTATTCTGTTCCATTTATCTATGTGTTTATTTCTGTGCCTGTACCATACTGTCTTGGTTACTACACCTTTGTAATATAACTTGAAGTCCAGAATTCTGATGCCTCCAGCTTTGCTTTTCATTTTCAAAGTTGCTTTTGTTATTTGGGGTCTTTTGTGGTTCCATGCAAATTTTAGGATTGTTTCTTCTAGCTCTGTGAAAAATGCTGGTTCTATTTTGGCAGGGATTGCATTAAATGTGTAGATTGTTTTGAATAGTATTATTATAAACACTGACAATATTTGTTCTTCCAATCCATGAATATGGAAGATCTTTCCACTTCTTTTGTCATCTTCAGTTTATGTCATTAGTGTTTTATAGCCTTTAGAGTAGAGTTGATTCACTTCCTTGGCTAGGTTTATTCCTAGGTAATTTATGGTTTCAGGTTTAATTGTAAATGGTATCAATTCCTTAATATCTCTTTCTGCTGCTTCATTATTGGTGTATAGAAATGTAACTGATTTCTATACATTGATTTTGTATCCTGTGACTTTGGTGAATTCATTTTTCAGTTCTAGCAATTTTTTGGTGTAATCTTTTGGGTTTTCAATCTAAGGTATCATGACATCTGAGAAGAGTGAATGTTTGACCTCTTCCTTATCAATTTGGATGCTTTTTATTATGTTTTGTTGTCTGATTTTTGTGGCTAGTGCCGTGTTAAATAACAGTGGTGAGAGTGGACATCCTGTCTTGTTCTTGAGCACAGAGGAAAAGCTCTCAGATTTTTCCCCTTGAGGATGATATTAGCTATAGGGTTTCCATATATGGCCTTTATGATGTTGAGGTATGTTCCCTTTATCTCTACTTTGTTAAGGGTTTTTATCATGATTGGATGTTCTGCATTGTAAAATGCTTTTTCTGCATCTCTTGAAAGGATCATATAGTGGTTCTTATTGGGTTTTTTTTCTTATTAATGTGATGTATCACATTGAATAGTGAATATTGAGCCGCCCTTGCAACTCAGGAATAAATGCTCCTTGGTCATGGCGAATGATCTTTTTAATGTATTGTTGGATTTGTTTCACTAATATTTTGTAGAGAATTTTTGCATCCGTGTTCATCAGGGATATTGGCCTTTATTTATTTTTTAGTGGTGTCTTTATCTTGTTTTGTTATCAGGATAATGTTGGCCTCACAGAATGAATTGGGAAGTTTCACTTTCTTTTCTTTTTCTTAGAATAGTTTAGGAAAAATAGATATTATTTCCTCTTAATTACCTTAACATCCAGTAATTGAACTACTAGATATTTACCCAAAGACAACAAAAATACTATTTCAATGGGATGTATACATCCTGATTTTTATAGCAGGATTATCTACAATAGCTACTTCATAGAAACAGCCCAAATATCCACTTACTGATGAATGGAAAAAGAATATGGGTTATATATAATATATAATTATATACATACCTATATATTATATATTATGTAACATACATTTTACATATTATATATATATATATAAAACATATATATATAACAGTTCTGTTATATACACACAATGGAATATTACTGAACCATATAAAAATAAATCTTGCCTTTTGGAATGACATGGGTGGAGATAGAGAATATTATGTTGAGTGAAACAAGTCAGTCAGAAAAATACCATATTGTTTCATTCATATATCAATTTAAGAAGCAAAATGAATAAGCAAAGGGACAAAAAAAGAGAAAGAGGCAAACCAAGAAACAGATTCTTAATTACAGAGAACAAACTGAGGGTTACTAGAATGAAAGTACATGGGGGTATGTATTAGGTGATGAGGATTAAGGAGTGAACTTGTGATGAGCACTGGGTGTTGTGTGGAAGTGATGAATCACCTTATTGTACACCTGAACCTAATATTACTCTTTGTGTTAACTAACTGGAATCAAATAAAGCTTAAAAATACAGAAGCTCTTATTTGCATTTTAAATAAAACTTAAAAATACAGAAGCTCTTATTTGAATTTTACAAAAGAAACAAAGACAGAAAAAGGTTATGTACTTGTTGAAGTTCACAAACATAGTAAATGATGGAACTAGTATTTGCACCAGGCAAGTGGATTTAGAATCCACTTACTTAATCAGTACACTATATTGCCTTTATCTGTACAAATAGAATGGAATTTTAAGATCAACATATGCAATACAATTTCATCATGTATATGTGCCAGGCACTTTTCTAACACTTCACATACACTAAGTGGTATAACCCTGACAGCATCTCTATAAAAACAGATATTATAATTATCATTTCACACATGAGAAAATAGAGGCACAGAGAAGTTATATAGGATGCACTGTATTACACAGTTGTAAGTGGTAGAGTCTGGGTTTGAACCGAGGCAGCCTCACTTCAAAGCCTATGTAGTTATGCTCACTTTGCCAGTGTATATACTAAAATCAGAACAAAACAGAGGACATTAGCATGTCCTATGTGCAAGGATGACACGCAAATTCATGAAGCATTCCATACTTTTTTAAAAAGTAGACTGTGTACTTAAATTTCATGTTATAAGTGACTTTTTCTCCCTTATAACCGATTTAATAAATGTCATCATGTTTGTGAAAAATGATACAAATCAAACTGTTAAATAGTGGTTTCCTCTGGGAGGATTGCAAAGAGAAGGTGATAGTGTAATTTTGCTTTTTACTCTCTATATTTCCATATGGTTTTGACTTCTACAATGTGCATGAATTCATGTATTATTTGTATGATCAATAAGTCATGCACATTGTTAGAGCTTGGAGTTGAGGCCACTGGCTAGCCGATGAACTCAGAAGAATAGGTACCATGCTACATGAGGGGCAAGTCTTTTGGTAACACCACAAGGGTCTCTGGCTCAATGAGTGGACTTTGATAGTAATTCTTGCTACAAGTTAAAAAAAACAATAAGTAAGTAAATAAATATAAAGTCACATATAAAAAGTACAAGAAAAAGTATACTACTTTCCTTAGAATATATTTTTCTAATCCCACAAGTTTCTGGCCCATTCTTTAGAATGCTTTTGAACTCAGATATAAACTGCCCAAGTAGGCTGTGAAGCATCAACATCTACATTGTTAATACTTTCAGCTACAATTATCAGTACAGTTTTTTTTTTACAAATAATTACTTCAAAATAATTATCACAAACATCCTATATAATAGTTAACTTGAATTTTGTATGTTATACCAGCCAGTTTATTTTAGGTTGTCAAAGATAGCCTATTCTAAGAAATAGTGCATTAATTTGGCTTGGCACCAAAGTAATAGCTCACAGCAAAATGAGAAAATAAGTCACGCTCTCACACCAGACAGATAATGAAAACAACAGAAAAAAAAAAAAAAAAGGATTTTCTACCACCGCTACCACAAAAGAACACTTAAAGAAAATGGAGATCTCAAATTGTTCCTAACCTAGGCTTTTTCATTGGTTATATCCATCTCCTTTGCCTTTCTCACTCTTATATCCAACCAAACTCTAACAGTCCCCTGTTCTAAATATCTTTGCCTTTCACTATTGTCATTTCATTTTTGTATTGTTGCCAGTGCTTCCAATCTTGCCTCCTTTCAAATCCCCTTGACGTGCTAGATTGATCCACCTTTCACACCAAGAGATAAATCCTGTTTAATCATCCATGGATTGATAATAAGAGATATAATTTATTGAGTGGCTCATAAGAAAAGGTGGTCTTAGGTAATATCTCCACTTATTTAATCTTCAGAGAAAATCTGCAAGTTAAGATTTTCCACATTTTTATAAAACAAGAAACAGCCTTAAAATACTAAAAGTCAAAATCTAGCATAAAACCCGAAGGCCTATATGCGTTTTCCTATTTATTTCCTCAGTTTCTATTCCTCCACTTGCTCCCAAAGCTCCAGTTACCACATTGCTTCATGACTGTTCCTGCTACCTAAAACTTCTTTACTATTATAATTTCCTGGCATTCTATACATCCTTCAAGTTTCAGATTAGCTCTCACTTATTCAGGGATACCTTCCTTGACCCACTTAACCTGATTTAGATTTCTCTACATTGCATATATCTCACTTTATCAGTTATCACTCTGTGACTAACTTGAAGGTAAATGCTTCTTCTTATTCATATTGATAAGCTTGTTCCCAAACATCATGCAAGCAGCCTGATACTTATCATCAATAATAATTATTAGAGGTGCCTGGCTGGCTCAGTTGGTTTAGCATCTGACTTCAGCTCAGGTCATGATCTCACGGTTCCTGAGTTCAAGCCCCGAGTCAGGCTCTGTGCTGACAACTCAGAGCCTGAAGCCTGATTCAGATTGTCTCCCTCTCTCTCTGCTCCCCCACTTCTCTTGGGGTCTGTCTCTCTCTCAAAAATAAACATTAAAAATTTTTAATAATAATTTTCATTTTTTTGAACTACAGACATGTCAGACCAAGTGCCAAACACTTTTACATACTCAATTCATTTAATCCTGATAATGATGCTGTCAAGTAGGCGTCACCATTCACATTCATACACTAACGACTGAGAAATTGACATTCAGAAGGAAGTAATTTGCCCAAGATCTATAGTTATCAAGAGGTAGAACTATGGAATCCAGATTTGTTTGGCAGAAAAACTGGTGCTGAAGTTCTTTGGTTCTTTACTGTCAATTTCCATTGCTCAATTTTGTCAAGCCAAAGAAATCCTATAAATATTATCGCTATCTTCAACTACGTGAAAATAAATGCTAGAATAATGAGCTATGGATGTATTTAAGAGGAAGTGGACATTAAAGCAAAAAGTCATCTTTTTATACCAGGTGGACGGAGGAAGTGTTAGAAGAGTCAGCGACTATTGAACCCACTATTACATAAACAAACAAAAAATGGGGGCCAAAACCCAGAAGGAAAGCTTACTGTCTTCAAGAAGGGAGGGACACTTAAAATTTTTTTTTTTAAATGTCAGGGGGCGCCTGGGTGACTCAGTCGGTTAAGCGTACAACTTCGGCTCAGGTCATGATCTCACGGTTTGTGGGTTCGAACCCCACATCGGGCTCTGTGCTGAGAGCTAGCTCAGAGCCTGGAGCCGTTTCAGATTCTGTGTCTCCCTCTCTCTATGGCCCTTCCCTACTCATACTGTCTCTATCTCTCTCTCTCTCAAAATTAAAAAATAAAACATTAGAAAAAATTAATAAAAAAAGAAGGGAGTGGACACAGGAGAGGGAAAGGAGTCATCTCCTCCAACTAAGACAAAAATCATCAAAGACTGCTATGGTGGTCCGGGATATTCCTGTCCAAATAAGCATTGGTGCCATTTGCTCTGTCACTACAAACTTAGGGAATACAAGTTTTAATTTATCTCTTTATTTACTATCACATTGTATTTTGGTCATTTTCTCCCACAGGTGTCTCAGCCCTACATTTGCGTCTGTGGTTGCCAGACAAAAAAGCTCATGTTTACCACCATCTCCAAGGAGGGAGATGGGAGAAGTAGCAGGAATACGGAGACCATTAATTCTTCCATCCCTTTTGCCTCGCCGCCAATGAGTAAAGAGGCTTTAACAGGAATTTATCACCCCAGAGTTCATCTCCTCTCCCTCATGCTGGCCATCATGATGCTCCAGCGTTCCTGCGTCACAAAGGTACTAATTTCCTGGCCAATCTGGTGCATACAAGCCAAATACTCTTAGCAACAGTCTTGGAAAAAGGCACTCCCAGGTTTGGGGACTTTGAATAGTTCAGCCTTAGGTGGTAATCAAGTGACTTACTCTGAGTTACTTCTGCAAAGTAGCCTTTAAGTGGAAACAATGAGCTCCATTAAAGTTTATTATACCAGCGTGTCAGGGTCTAGAGAGGTGAGCGGAAAGAAAAGGGCCTTAGCAGGCAAAAGACTAGAGTGAAGACATGCTAGTTGGGGACTTCATGATTGTGTTAAGACATAACTATCTTATTGTCTTTCATTTTTCAGCTCCTTCCTCTCTAGGTTTTCAGGGATGGAAGGTGCAGGAGACAACAGAGAATGTAGTTATTGCCCTTACCCTAGTTGTTCTCTAAGAACTGACCATTTTGGGAGGTTTATGGGTCCTGAACTCAGCCAACTTCGGTATTTCCAGTAATTTTGCACATGTTTCAAATGGAAGAGATAAAGAAACTTGTTTTTTAGGATGTTTAGGATGGGAGATGGAAGAAATAAAGAATACTGTTTAGGATAGGAGAGGGAAAATAACAGTGAGTAGATGGCTAGAATCCTCAGAGAAAACAGGGTAACCTTAAAAAGACAAACTTAATTTCTAAGAAGAATGTGTATTTGCATGGACAAACATGTCTTAGATTACAGTTTAGATTAATTATTTTGAACCACGCTGTAGGAATATTGAGTAACAGTGGTTTCCAACAGCCATATATTGTGAGCCACTTGTGTAATTTTAAATTTTCTAGAAATGACTTAAAAAAGAGATGAGATTAATTTTAATATATTTTATTTAATAGAAAATATACAAAATGTTTTCATTGCAACATGTAACCAATATTTAAAAAGAGATGTTATATATTTTCATATTAAGTCATCAAAATATAGTATGTATTTTGTACTTATAGGACATTTCATTTTGGACAAGCCACACTTCAAGTATTCAATAGTCACATGTAGCTGGCTAGTGGTTATCACATTGGCTCAGCTACACAAGAACTGTTTTATGTCTAAGAACCTCATTCTGCAAAGTTTTTGGAAAATCATAAAAACTGAAGAATTTAGAATTGATTATAAATGGCTAACAAACATTCATCACACTCCTGTATGTCAGACACTGTGATAGATGCAAGGAACAATGAGATTCAATCTCAGCCTACAAATAGTGCATTGCTTCGCATAAATAAAGCCTTTACAACTAGATTAGGGATTTCAGCTGGGTACTAAGAAACAACAATAACAATAAGCAGTTTTAAAAACAAAATTATGGGCCTTTTCACTATTGTTTAACATTGTAATTTATGTTATTGGATATAATACTAAGATTCTGTAAGAAGTAATGATGTGGAATCAATGAGGACCATAATGGATGCAGCAGAAGACTCAGCCAAATGTTGGTCTGTCTCTCAAACCATAACATAAAAATCATCTGGAGGGCTTGTTAAAACATTCCTGGGAGTCATTCCCAGATTCTATAGTTTTGGAATGGGATAAGGCGGATGATGCTGGTCTTATAAATCACACTCAGACTAGCACTAGTTTAAGCAATTGTTCTCATAATGAGGTTCCTCTGGAAAAAAATATTGAAAAAGCACTATAAAAATGTGACAAATCACATGCATCATGCTTGTGAAATTTTTGAAGACTAATGAGCCTCAGAAGGTAGAAATGTTGCATGATGGAATTTCAGACTTCTTCCCTATCAGTTGGAAATAGACAGGGTTTTCTAAGCCTGACTGGATTATATTTTGCACTTTCACAGAAGTCATAATTGAATAAGCTGGGGTTTGTACTTGTCAAATTGATTTTACATATATTTTCTTATTCTAGCATCACATATTTTATGTGGCAAAATTGCCCAACATTGTTATGTTAAAATGTAGAAAACTCAAATTTCAGGATTTATGTTACAGTTATTTAAAAAATGTACTTATAAACTATGTTTAATTTTTGTATGTTTTATTTTATATTTGAGAGAGAGAGAGAGAGAGAGAGAATGAGTGGGGGAGGGGCAGAGAGAGAGGGAGACACAGAATTCTAAGCAGAGTCCAGGCTCTGAGCTATCAGCACAGAGCCTGACGTGGGGTTCGAACTCATGAACCACGAGATCATGAAATGAGCTGAAGTCGAACGCTTAACCAACTGAGCCACCCAGATGCCCCTAAACTATGTTTAAAAGATAACCAATTATTTCCATTTTATTTTAGTGGTAGTGTTTCAGGGGAAAAGACAATAAGAGTGGATATACATCCTTTTAACAGATAACACAAATCTAAGAATTCATATAGGAGGATATAGCAAGAACTGACAACTTTTATTTACCGACCTTTTTTTAAAGCTTAATCCTCTGATTTATTTTCTCATTCTGTGGATTTTATCTCCTCACTTAGGCATAGTCTCCTATTATTGTTTAGAACATGCAGTTTGTTCCTTCAAATTCAAAAACCTGGCATCCTATCCATTTCCTACACAGACCTACTTTAGTTATTAGCATAAGTTAATGCAGTGATGAGTTGAAATGTGTGCTTCAACTGTTAGCGGAATGTTCATACCATTTCATATGCAGTTTGAAATCAATATGGTAAATATTTATAGCGCATCAGAGATTTTCAACTCTCACTGACACCTTACTGTATTTCTTCATATACATATTAAACATATTGACATATTACAGATATACTATATATGTGTGTATGTGTACGTGTTTATCACAAGAAAATAATCTAATTTTGCTCCTCAAAAAAACATCACACTATTAAAACATATTCCTCTTCCATAGCATAATAGATAGAGAAAATAAATATAAAACATAAAACATTGGGGCCAGTTGATTAACATCTTTCCATTTCTCCATTTCTTTGTCTATCTAGGTGAAGCAGAGACAGGAAGAAGTTACCAGAATTTTAGATACTTACAAAATAAAGTATGAATTAATAGATATTTCTGTGAGTTTGAAAATACTTCAGGAAATGAGGACTAAAGTTTCCACCCCTAGGGCTCTACCACCTCAGATATTCAATGGCCAAGAATATTGTGGGGTAAGAATAAATGTCCATTTCTATTTTATTTTCATTTCATATTTTAAGGTTATATACATTTATGAGCTGTGAGGGCAAGGTTTCTTCATTTACACAATAACTTAAATATGTTCCTGAAGATAAGGCAATGTGTAGTTCATTATGAAAAAAAAAAAAACATAAAAGAAAAGTATATCATGCTGCTTGTTTTGAGGTACACAGTATTTTTGTCATATATTATAGCATGAAATGACTGATACCTTGGGGAAATTCTTTTAACTAACTTGGCTGGTAGACATTTGCAAAGGCCCAGGCAAGATAATTAGCAAATTTACCTAGACACTTGAATTTAATTACTTCATAAGTGGAGATTATCAGCATTGATATTACAAGTTAATTTTAATTATTTTTAGGATTTTGAAATGTTTCACAAGGCAAAGGAGACCAAAGAGATTCTTAAATTCCTGAAGATGGAATGAATGTGCAGTAATGATACAAAAGATTTTTATCAAGGTGGATCTGCGTGTACTTCCAAATACATTGGTTACTTTTAATTAAAAAATACAAGAGCTTTATTAAGGTTAATTGATATCTAGATTCATTTGCAATCACTAACATGGGGGCTTTTACAAGTTCAATTTTGCTTACAATAATTTCTTTGTTACAGAGTGAACACTTTACAAAGATGTGTAAAAAATATCGTTAAACATTTATCAAGATCAAACTTCTTTTTGTTTATTTGACTGTACAATGAGTGTAATAAGTTTTTACATTTACAAACTGATTAACTCATAATATAATTTTAGCAAAGTTATATATTTGATATTTGGTTCATGTGGTTTTATACAGAAAAAATATGTCTTTCAGTGGATACACACCAAACTTTAATAAATGTGCCATTGATTGTAACAGGGGATCAAATGTGGGTGTCTCCCATGAAATAATGAATAGTAACTACAAAATAATGTCAAATCTAATAACTAAGATTCATAAACATCACTAGAGTATAAATTGTACTATACTTTTCATACAAATAAAAATATAAATTTTCTGTTTTAAATTATACTGCTTTAATTGAAGCAACTTATACTAACTTAACTGTGTTCGAAAACATGTGAACACAATTTAAAACTGACAGTAAAACTATAAAAACTACACTTTTAATTTTGCAAGGAAAGATTTAAAGTAATACGTTCAGTACCATAAAAAAAGATTTTCCTAGAAACGTCTCAGAATAGAAAATATATGACATATTCTCATAAGAAATATAAAGTAAAATAAAATCATGGCCAAGTATAAGTTATAGATGTAATCCAGTTAGTTCCTGAAAAAACAAATACAATAGAACCTTGGATAACTTGTTCTGTGAATATTCCACAAGATGAGCAACAATTTCTAATAAATGTTAATTTGGTAAGTGAGCAATGCCTTGCAATACAAACAGTACATGATGCCAAACGTCACATGATCACAACTGAGCCAATGGTTGTTGAAATTTGCTTTGATATACAAGTGCTTTGGGTTACAAGCATGTTTCCAGAATGAATTATGCTCACAAACCAAGGTTTTTCTGGGTAATAATTCCAAATCAACAATTAAATGGTTTCATCCTTCACCTTCAAATTTTTTTCTTCCAAGATTTTATTTAAATTCAAGTTAGTTAACATATAATGTAGTATTGGTTTCAGTAGTAGAATTTAGTGATTCATCATTTACATACAACACACAGTGCTCATCCCAACAAGTGCCCACCTTAATGTCCATCACTCATTTGGCCCACGCCCCCACTTCTCCTCCAGCATCCCTCAATTTATTCTCTATAGTTAAGAATTTCTTATGGGTTTGCCTCCCTATTTTTATCTTATATTATTTTTCTTTCCTGTCCCCTATGTTCATTTGCTTTGTTTCTTTTTTTAATGTTTTATTTATTTGTTTGTTTGTTTCTGAGAGAGACAGCGTGAGCAGGGGAAGGTCAGAGAGAGAGGGAGCACAGAATCTGAAACAGGTTGTAGGCTCTGAGCTAGCTGTCAGCACAGAGCCCGACGTGGGGCTCGAACCTACGAATGTGAGATCATGACCTGAGCTGAATTCGGACGCTTAACCGACTGAGCCACCCAGGCGCCACTCATCTGTTTTCTTTCTTACATTCCACATATGAGAGAAATCATATGATATTTTTCTTTCTCTAACTGACTTATTTCACTTAGCATAATACACTATAGTTCCATTTATGTCATTGCAACTGACAAGATTTCTAATGACTTTAAAAATATCTCATTCTTTTCGATGACAGTAATAGTCCATATTTTATATGTAATATATATTATATATATAATATATACAATTATATATGTATATTAATTTATATTATATATCTTATTCATTCTTCATTCAATGGACATTTGAGATCTTTTCATAATCTGACTATTGTTGATAGTGCTGCTATAAACTTCAGGGTACATGTGCCCCTTTGAACAAATATTTTTGTATCCTTTGGATAAATACCTAGTAGTATAATTGCTGGTAGTTCTATCTTTAACTTTCTGAGGAACCTCCACACTGTTTTCCAGAGTGGATGCACCAGTTTACATTCCCACCAAAAATGTAAGAGGGTTTCTCTTTCTCCACATCCTCAACATTTATTGTTTCCTGAGTTGTTAATTTTAGCTATTTTGATGGGTGTGAGGTGGTATCTCATTGTGGTTTTGATTTTTATTTCCCTGATGATGAGTGATGTTGACCATTTTTTCATGTATCTGTTAGCCATTTGTAGGTTTCTTTGGAAAAGTGTCTCTTCATGTCCCTCCCCATTTCTTAACTAGATTATTTATTTTTGGGTGTTGACTTTGATAACCTCTTTATAGATTTTGAATACTAGCTTTTTATCTTATATGTCAGTTACAAATATCTTTGCCTATTCCATAGATTACATTTACTTTTGTTAACTGTTTCCTTCACTGTGTAGAAGCTTTTTATCTTGATGAGGTCCTAATAGTTCATTTTTGCTTTTATTTCCCTAGTGTCTGGAGACGTGTGTAATAGGAAGTTACATGGCCAACTTCAAAGAGGTTGCTGCCTGTATTCTTCTCTAGTATTTTGTTGGTTTACTGTCTCACATTTAGGTCTTTCATCCATTTTGAATTTATTTTTGTTATGGTATAAGGGAGTGATCCAGTTTCAGTCTTCTGCATACCATTTGTAGAAGAGACTTTTTCCCATTGCATATTCTTTTCTGCCTTGTTGAAGAATAGTTGACCATAAAGTTTTGAATCCATTTCTGGGTTTTCTATTCTGCTCCACTCACGAACATGTCTCTTTTGGTGTCAGTACCACACTGTTTTGATTCCTACAGCTTTGTAATATAACTTAAAGTCTGGAATTGTGATGCCTCCCACTTTGATTTTCTTTTTCAACATTACTTTGGCTATTTTGGGTCTTTTCTGATCCCACACAAATTTTAGAATTATATGTTCTAGCTCTGTGAAAAATGCTGGTGCCATTTTGATAGGGATTACATTGTGTAGATTGCTTTGGATAGTATAGACATTTCAACATTATTTTTTTCTTCTAATCCATGAGCATGGAATTTTTTTTTCCATTTCTTTGTGTATTCCTCAATTTCTTTCATAAGCTTGTTAGGGTTTTCATCATACAGATCTTTTACCACTTTAGTTATGTTTGTTCCTAGGTATTTTATGGTTTTTGGTGCAATGGAAAATAGGATTGATCCACTGATTTATCTTTCTGCTGCTTCATTATTGGTTCATAGAAATGCAACCAATTTCTGTACATTGATTTTATATCAAATGCAATGTTGCTGAATTCATACAAAAATTCTAGCAGTTTTTTGGTGGAGTCTTTGGGTTTTCCATGCAGAGCATCATGTCCTTGAAGAGTAAAAGTTTGTCTTCTTCCTTGCTGATTTGAATGCCTTTTAGTTCTTTTTGTTGTCTGTTTGCTGAGGATTCCAACACTATGCTGAACAACAGTGGTGAGAGTGGACATCTCTGTCATGTTCCTGACATTAGGGGTTTTCCCTAATGTCTTAGTTTTCCCTCTTAGTTTTCCCCCATTGATGATGATATTGGCTGTGGATCTTTCATATATGGCCTTTTTGATGTTGTGGTATGTTCCTTTCATCCCTGATTTTTTTTTAAGAAAGGATGCTGTATTTTTCTCAGATGCTTTTCCTACATCTATTGAGAGGATGTTTGGTCTTTCTTTTTTTTATTAATGTGGTATATCATGTTGACTGATTTCGGTATATAGAACCACCCTGAAGCCAAGGAATAAATCCCACTTGATCGTGGTGAATAATTATTTTAATGTATTGTTGGATTCAGTTTGCTAGTATCTTGTTAAGAATTTTTGCATCCATGCTTATTGGGGAAATTGACCTGTAATTCTCCCTTTTAGGGAGTTCATAGTCTGGTTTTTAATCAAGGTAATGCTAGGTTTATAGAATGAGTTTAGAAATTTTCCTTCCATTCTTATTTCCTGTAACAACCACAAAAGAAATCTTTAAATTTGGTAGAATTCCCCTTGGAAGCCATCTGGCCCTGGGGTCTTTTTAGTTGGGAGATTTTTGATTACTGCTTCAATTTCTTTACTGGTTATGGGTCTGTTCAATTTTTTTATTTCTTCTTGTTTCAGTTTTGGTAGTTTATATGTTTCTAGTAATTTATCCATTTCTTCCAGATTTCCCAATTTGTTGGTATATAATTGCTCATAGTAGTCTCATTTTTTTTTAAATTTGTACTTCCATTGTGTTGGTTGTAACCTCTCTTTCATTCATGATTTTATTTACTTCGGTCCTTACCATTTTCACTTTGACAAATCTGGCTAAGGATTTCTCAATTGTTTTTCAATTCCTTAAAAAAACAATCTCCTTGTGCATGGAGGAGGGCACTTGTGGGGATGAACACTAGGTGTTATATGGAAACCAACTTGACAATAAACTATTTGTAAAAAAAAAAAAAATAAAAATAAATAAAAGAAAAAACCACAATCTCCTGCTTTCATTGATCTGTTGTACTTTTTTTTTATTGTCATTGATTTCTGCTCTAGTCTTTATTATCTCCATTCTTCTCCTGGTTTTGGTGTTTTATTCCTGTTTTTCCTCCAGCTCCCTTTGGTGTAAGTTGGAGTATGTATTTAAGACATTTCTTTATTTTTCTTCATTATTCTCCATAATTTTATCTTCTATATCATTATTTCTCTGCTGGTTCATCCATCCTCACCATCATGGAATCCATTTGAGATTTCATCTCGGATATAGCATATTTAAAATTGGCCTGGCTAGACTTAAGTTATTTTATCTCTGCAGAAAGGGATTCTATGGTGTTTTCTATGCTTTTTTTCAGTCCAAGCTACTATTCTTGTAATTGTGGTTTTATTTATTTATTTATTTATTTATTTATTACAACTAGTTCATTGTCAAGTTGGTTTCCATATAACAGAGCTCATCCCCACAAGTGCCCTCCACCATGCCCATCTCCCCCTTCACCCCCCACACCCATTAGTCCTCAGTTTGTTCTCAGCATTCAAGAGTCTCTCATGGTTTACCTCTCTCCCACTCCCCCACTATTTCCCTCCTTCTTCTCCCCTATGGTCTTCTGTTAAGTTCCTCCTAATCCTCCTATACGTGCAAATATATGGTATTTGTCCTTCTCTGCCTGACTTATTTCACTTAGCATAACACCCTCAAGGTCCATCTATGTTGCTACACATGGCCAGATTTCATTCTTTCCCATTGCCAGGTAGCATTCCATCGTACAGATAAACCACATCTTCTTGATCCATTTGTCCATTAATGGACACTTAGACTCTTTCCATGTTTTGGCTATTGTTGAGAGTGCTGCTATGAACATTGGAGTACATGTGCCCCTATGCATAAGCACTCCTGTATCACTTGGGTAAATTTCCAGCAGTGCTGTTGCTGGGTTATAGGGGAGTTCTATTGTTAATTTTTTGAGGAACCTCCACACTGTTTTTCAGAGGGGCTGCACCAGTATACATTCCGAACAACAGTGTAGGAGGGTGCCCTTTTGTCCACATCCTAGCCAGCATGTGGAGTTCTCTGATTTGCTCATTTTAGCCACTCTGACTGGCGAGAGGTGGTATCTCAGCGTGGTTTTTGATTTGTATTTCCCTGCTGAGGAGGGATACTGAGCATTATTTCATGTGTCTGTTGGCCATCTGGATGACCTCTTTGGAGAAGCGTCTGTTTATATCTTTTGCCCATTTCTTCATTGAGTTGTTTGTTTTCTTGGTGTGGAGTTTGGTGCGTTCCTTATAGATTTTGGATATTAACCCTTTACCTGATATGCCATTTGCAACTACCTTTTCCCATTCCGTCGGTTGTCTATTAGTTTTATGGATTATTTCCTTTGCTGTGCAGAAGCTTTTAATCTTGATGAGGTCCCAATAGTTCATTTTTTCTCTTGATTCCCTTGCCTTTGGGGATGTGTCAAGTAAGAAATTGGTGTGGTTGAGGTTAAGGAAATTGTTTTCTGCATTCTCCACTAGGGTTTTGATGGGTTCCTGTCTCACATTCAGGTCCTTTATCCATTTTGAGTTTATTTTTCTGTGTGGTGTGAGAAAATGATCTAGTTTCATTCTTCTGCATGTTGCTGTCCAGTTTTCCCAGCAGCATCTGCTAAAGAGGCAGTCTTTTTTCCATTGGATACTCTTTCCTGCTTTGTCAAAGATCAGTTGGCTGCACATTTTTGGGTCCAATTCTGAGATCTCAATTCTATTCCTTTGGTCTATGTGTCTGCTTTTGTGCCAATACCACACTGTCTCCATGATCAGAGCTTTGTATTAGAGGCTAAAGTCTGGGATGGTGATACCTCCCGTTTTGGTTTTATTCTTCAATAATACTTTGGCTATTTGGGGTCTTTTGTGGTTCCATACAAACTTCAGGATAGTTTGTTCTAGTTTTGAGAATTATGCTGGTGCAATTTTGATTGGGAGTACATTGAATGTGTAGATTGCTTTGGGTAGTAATGACATTTTAACTATATTTGTTCTTCCAATCCATGAGCATGGAGTGTTTTTCAATTTTTTTGTGTCCTCTTCAATTTCCTTCCTAAGTTTTCTATAGTTTTCATCAAACAGATCTCTGTATCCTTGGTTAGGTGTATTCCTAGGTATTTTATGTTTTTTTGTGCAATTGTGAATGGGATCAGTTTCTTGATTTCTCTTTCTGTTGCTTCATTGTTGGTGTATAAAAATGCAACCGATTTCTGTACGTTGATTTTGTACCCTGTAACTTTGCTGAATTCTTGGATCAGTTCTAGTAGGCTTCTGGTAGAGTCTGTCGGGTTTTCTATATAGAGTGTCATGTCGTCTGCGAAGAGTGTAAGTTTGACTTCTTCTTTGCCAATTCTGATGCCTTTGATTTCCTTTTTTTCCTGATGGCTGATGCTAGGACTTCCAGCAATATATTAAACAGCAGTGGTGAGAGTGGACATCACTGTCATGTTCCTGATCTCAGGGGGAAAGATCTCAGCTTTTCCCTGTTGTGGATAATGTTAGCTGAGTCTTCTTATACATGGTTTTTATGAGGTTTAAGTAAGTTCCTTCTATCCCGACTTTCTCGACGGTCTTATTAAGAAGGAATGCTATATTTTGTCAAATGCTTTTTCTGCATCTATAGACAGGATCATATGGGTTTTAACTTTTCTTTTGTTGATGTGATGTATCACATTGATTTGCGAATACTGATCTAGCCCTGTAACCCAAAAATGAATCCCACTTTATCTTGATGGATAATTCTTTTCTAGTGCTCTTGGATTCGATTTGCAAGTATCTTCTGGAGGATTATTGCATCCCTATTCATCAAGGATATTGGCCTGTAGTTCTCTTTTTTGCTGGATCTCTGTCTAGCTTGGGACTCAGAATGATACTGGCTTCATAAAATGAGACCGGGAGTTTTCCTTCGATTTCTATTTTTTGGAATAGTTTGAGAAGAATTGGTGTTAAATCTGTTTTAAAAGTCTGGAGAATTCCCCAGGGAAGCCATCAGGTCCAGGGCTCTTATTTGTTGGGAGATTTTGGATAACTGATTCGATTTCTTCACTAGTTATGGGTGTGTTAAGATTTTCTATCTCTTCCCGTGTGAATTTTGGTAGAGAGTGTGTGTTTAGGAATTTGTCCATTTCTTCTAAGTTGTCCAATTTGTTGGCATATAATTTTTCATAGTGTTCCCTGATAAGTAATTGTATTTCTGCGGAGTTGGTTGTAATAAGTCCATTTTCATTCATGATTTTGTCTATGGGTGCTCTCTGTTTTCTTTTTGAGAAGCCTGGCTACAGGATTGTCAATTTTGTTTATTTTTTCAAAAAACCAACTCTTAGTTTCATGGATCTGTTCATTTGTTTCTTTGGTCTCAATGTTGTTTATTTCTGCTCTGATTTTTACTATTTCTTTTCTTCTACTAGGTTTGGGGTGCTCTTCTTGCTCTGCCTCTAGTTCCTTTCGGTGAGATGTTAGATTTTGCACTGCAATTTTTCTAATTTCTTGAAATAGGCCTGGAGTGCAATGTACGTTCCTCTTAGGACTGCCTTTGCCGCATCCCATAGAATTTGGATTGTTGTATTCTCATTTTCTTTTGTTTCCATATATTTTTTCATTTCTTCTTTAATTACCTGATTGGCCTATTCATTCTTTAGTAGGGTGTTTTCACCTCCATGTTTTTGGGGATTTTCCAGAGTTCTTCCTGTGATTGATTTCAAGTTTCAACACAGTATGACTTGAAAGTGTGCATGGTATGATCTCAATTGTTTTATATTTATATAGGGATGTTTTATGTCCTAGTATGAAATCTATCTTGAAGAATGTGCCATATGCACTTGAGAAGAAAGTGAATTCCCTGGCCTTAGGATGTTAAGTTCTAAATATATCTGTCAAATACATCTGGTCCAGTGTGTCTTTCAAGTCCATTGTTTCTTTAGTAATTTTCTGTCTGGTTAATCTATCCATTGCTATAAGCGAAGTATTAAAGTCCCCTGCTATTAGCACAGTCTTATCTATAAGATTGTTTCTCTTTGTGAATAATTGTTTAAAATATTTAGGTGCTCCCATAATCGGTGCGTAGACATTTATGATTGTTAGTTCTTCCTGATGGATAGACCCTGTAATTATTCTATAATGCCCTTCTTCATCTCATGTTATTGTCTTTAAGTTAAAGTCCAGTTTGTCCGATATAATTATAGCTACTTCAGCTTTCTTTTGATTTCCAGTAGCATGATATATATTTCTCCATCCCCTTACATCTAACCTGAAGGTATCTTCCAGTCGAGAATAAGTTTCTCGTAGACAGCATATAGATGGATTTTGTTTTTTTTTTTATCCATTCTGCCTCCCTACGTCTTTTGATTGGCACATTCAGCCCATTTACATTCAGTGTTATTATTGAAATATGTGGGTTTAGAGTCGTTGTGTACTTTGTGAGATTCATGCTTGTGGTGGTGTCTCTGGTATCTTTGTTCCTTGCAAGACTTCCCTCAGAGCTTTCCCCTCAGGATTTCTTGTAGGGCTGGCTTAGTAGTGACAAATTCTTTCAATTTTTGTTTATTTGGAAAGCCTTTTATCTCTCCTTCAGTTCTGAATGACAGGCTTGCTGGATAGACGATTCTTGGCTGCATATTTTTTCTGTTCATCACAATGAAGATCCCCTGCCATTTCTTTCTGGCCTGCCAACATTCATTAGATAGGTCTATCAACACTCTGGTAGGTTTCCCTTTGAATGTTAGGGCCCTTTTGTCCTTAGCTACTTTCAGAATTCTCTCTTTGTCCTTCTATTTTGCCATTTTTACTATGGTATGCCATGCAGAAGATCGATTCACATTACGTCTGAGGGGAGTTCTCTGTGCCTCTTGAATTTCAACGTTTACTTCCTTCCCCAGGTTGGGGAAGTTCTCTGCTATAATTTGTTCCAGGACCCCTACAGCACCTTTCCCTCTCTCTTCCTCTTTTTGGATATTGTTCCGTTTGACTGTATCGTTGAACTCTTGAACTCTTCTTTCATGTTCCTAGGTCAGTTTATCTGTTTTTTCTCATTTTCTTCTTTTTCTATAATGGTGTCTTCTGAATCACTTATTCTCCTTTCTGCCTCTTCAATATGTGCATTGGACACCTCCGGTTTATTATGTATCTCATTTATCGCGTTTTTAAATTCATCATGCCTATTTTTATGTTCCATGTTTTTTGTAGCCATAGTTTCTTCGATATTCTGTATGGTTTTTTCAGGCCCAGAGATTACTTTTATGATTATTGTTCTAAAATCTTGTTCAGGTATGCTGCTTATATCTGTTTTGAGCAGTTCTTTAGGTGTCAATTCTTCCTGGAATTTCTTTGGAGGAGAGCTCTTTCATTTCATCATTTTGGTAAGCTTTCTATCTCTTGTTAGTTTTAAAAACTTGTTATGCTCTCTGCAACTGTAAGCGCTTCTGTACCCAAGAAGACTCTTTGACTGTTCATGTCCAATACTTTCAGAAAGTGTTATTTGAATAGTATCTCTTGGTGTCTCTTGTCAAGACCTTGGTTATTTTATTTTCATACTCGGAGTGGTATTTGGGACTCTCCACCATGTGTAATTGGCTTGTTTCTTGAGGTAGCCCTGGAGAAGAAAACAGACAGACAAACACACAGGTAACAGAAGCACACAAATGCACAGACAAACCCAACAAACATGCAAACCAGGAGGGAAAATGAAAAAGTAAAAGAAAAGAAGGAGGAGGGAAGGCGAATAATAGAAAATAAAAATACATTAAAAAGTCAAAAAGAAGAAAACCGATATACAAAGAATGGTTTAAAACATATAACCAGATTTCCAAGCTACAATTAAATAGCCGGGTGTATGCAGTGCTGGTTGAAGTACATAGAGAAAGAGAGAAATGACAGGGCGGGGATGAGGCAAAAGTGGAAATAGAATGAACAGGCAGAATCGATAAGAAGCTTTTTTCAAAGAGCTAAAGGGTAGAATATGGTTGGAGAGGTGAGATAAAGACTCTGGTGTTATCCAGAGAAACTGTAGAGTTAAATTACTCCTGAGAGAAAGGGATGAAAAGGTAGGTAGTTGTACATCTACAGAATGGACTAAATGTTACTGTTTAAGCAAGCCAGTGACCAGAATTAATCAGGTCAGTGCTCCAATAAAATAAAAAAAAAAAAAAAAAAAAAGAGGAGGGAAGCTCTCTAGCTGTGATGGCTGTGGTTTGATCCAATGCTCCAGGCGGGAGTTCTTCCTTGGCAGTTGTGGGTAAAAGAGTGGCTGGGCTCCAGACCATTCTTGAACCAAGCGCTGCACCACACTTTTTTTGGTGTTTAAACTCCCCGTGCAGGGGGCGCAGCCCAGGTGCAGCCAAGGTGTGTTGCAGTCTATATCCCAGGCCAGGCCCCGTTTCCAAATCCCAGTCAGTGCGCCCCACTGAAATTGCAGTAGACACAAACTCGCAGGCGATCCCCTCAGGGCAATTCCAAGTCTCTTGCCTAGCTCTGGGGATTGAGCCAGAATCGCTAAGTCTGTCTACTCCAGGTCGGGTTGGGGAGTAGGACAAGAGTTCTCCTGGGGGTGCCTCGGGTCCGCTGGAGAGTGGGAAACCAGGTCCCTCTGTGTCTCGTCACCTGAAACATGAACTCGTGGGCAAATCTCTCAGTTTTAAGCCCTTCGCCTCCCCTCTAGGGATCCACTAGAGCCATAAGCACAAAGGTTCGCTCGGCGCCCAGCCCCTCCAGGTCCAGTTGGCATGCTCAGGGATTTGAAGCGCACGCATTTGTTTTCCCTGGGATTGTTTGGGTCAGCTGGAGAGCCAGAGACTGGGTCCCTCTGTGCCCTGCGTGGAGGTTTTTCTGTTCCACAGCGACAGGGTCTGTGTCTTGAGCAGTTTCCCAAACCAGAAAAATTGAAGGAATAAATCACCACTAAACCAGCCCTACAAAAAAATCCTAAGAGGGACTCTCTGAGGGAAATGTTGCAAGGAACACAAACTACCAGAGGCACCACTAGAATCATGAATCATACAGAGAACACAATGACTCTAAACCCATATTTTTCAATAATAACACTGAATATAAATGGACTAAATGCTCCAATTAAAACATTAGGGTATCAGAAACGATAAAACAAAAAACAAGACACATCTATTTGTTGTCCACAAGAGTCTCATTTTAGACCTGAGAACAACTTCAGATTGAAAGTGAGGAGATGGAGAAATATCTATCATGCTACTGGAAGTCAAAAGAAAACTGGAGTATCCATACTTATATTGGACAAACTGGATTTAAAGTAAAGGAAGTATCAAGAGGTGAAGAAGAGCATTATATCATAATTACAGTGTCTATCCATCAGGAAGAGCTAACAATTATAAATGTCTACGCACTGAATTCGGGAGCACCCAAATGTATAAAACAAACAAACATAAGCAATCTTATTGATAAGAATGTGCTAATAGTCAGATATTTTAATACTCCACTTACAGCAATGGATAGATCAACTCGACAGAAGCTCACTAAAGAAAACATCGACCTGAACAACACATTGGACCAGATGGATTTGACAGATATATTTAGTTCTCTACATCCCGAAGCTATGAAACTCACTTTCTTCTCGAGTGCACATGATACATTCTCCAAGATAGATCACATACTGGCTTACAAAGCAGCCCTCAATAAATATAAAAAAATTGAGGTCCAAACATCACAATCCTATGAAACTTGAAATCAACCACAGTAAAAGTCTGGAAAACCTCCAAAACAATGGAGGCTAAAGAACACCCTATGAAAGAATGAATGGGCCAACCAGGAATTTAGAGAAGAGTTTTTAAAAATAAGGAAACAAATAAAAAGGAGAATACAACAATACAAACTCTGTGGGATGCATCAAAAGCAGTCTTAAGAGGAAAATACATTGCACCCCAGGCCTATGTCAAGAAACTAGAAGAATCCCAAATAAAAAATCTAACAGCACACCTAAAGGAACTAGAAGTAAAGCCCAAGAAACCCCAAGAAAAGAAAACCCCAAACACAGCAGAAGAATAAAAATAATAGGGGTGCCTAGGTGGCTCAGTCTGTTAAGTGTCTGACTTCGCCTCAGGTCATGATCTCACAGTTTGTGGGTTCAAGCCCCGTATTGGGCTCTGCCCTGACAGCCAGCTCAGAGCCTGGAACCTGTTTCAGATTCTGTATCTCCCTCTCTCTCTGACCCTCCTCTGCTCATGCTGTCTCTCTCGCTCTCTCTCAGAAATAAATAAAACATTAAAAAAAAGAAGAGAAATAATAAAGAACAGGGCAGAAATAAACAATATAGAAGCCAAAAAAAATAGATGAACAGATCAATGAAACCAAGAGTTGGTTTTTTGAAAAAATAAACAAAATTCATAAACCCATAGCCAAAGCTTCATAAAAAGAAAAGAGAGAGCACCCAAATAGACAAAATCACAAGTGAAAATGAAATTATTACAACCAATCCCTCAGAAGTGCAAGCAATTATTAGGAAATATTATGAAAAATTATATGCCAACAAACCGGGCAACCTCGAAGAAATGGACAAATTCCTTAACACCCACACACTACCAAAACTTAAATGTTAAGAAATAGAAAATCTCGGGGCGCCTGGGTGGCTTAGTCGGTTAAGCGTCCGACTTTCGCTTGGGTCATGATCTCGCGGTTCGTGGGTTCGAGCCCCGCGTCGGGCTCTGCGCTGACTGCCAGTTCAGAGCCTGGAGCCTATTTCAGAGTCTGTATCTCCGTCTCTCTCTGACCCTCCCCTGCCCACGCTGTCTCTCTCTTTCTCTCCCCTAGAAATAAATAAAAAATATTTAAAAAAAAATAAAATAAAAAGAAATAGAAAATCTGAACAGATCCATAAAGAATGAAGAAATTGAATCAGTTATCAAAAATCTCCCAACAAATAAGAGCCCTGGGCCAGATGGCTTCCCTGGGGTATTCTACCAGACGTTAAATCAGAGTTAATACCCATTCTTCTCAAGCTGTTCCAAAAAATAGACACGGAAGGAAGACTCCTGGACTCATTCTTGAAAACCAGAATTACTTTGATTCCCAAACCAGACAGAGACCCTGCAAACAAAAACTACAGACCAATATCCCTAATGAATATGGATGAAAAGAACATCAATAAGATACTAGTAAATTAAATTCAACAGCATATAAAAAGAATTATACACCATGATCAAGTGGGATTCATTCCTGGGTAACGAGGTTGGTTCAATATTTGCAAATTAGTCAATGTGACACATCACATTAGCAAAAGAAAAGATCGGAATCATACGAACCTGTCAATAGATGCGGAATAGGTATTTGACAAAATACAGTATCCTTTCTTTCTTTTTTTTTCTAGAAGAGAGAGAGAGAGACAGCGTGAGCAGGGGAGGGTCAGAGAGAGAGAGGGAGTCACAGACTGAAACAGACTCCAGGCTCTGAGCTGGCAGTCAGCACAGGGCCCGACGCGGGGCTCGAACCCACGAACCGCGAGATCATGACCTAAGCGAAAGTCGGACGCTTAACCAACTAAGCCACCCAGGCGCCCCTAAAGTATCCTTTCTTAAAAAAAATCCTCGAGAAAGTCAGAATAGAAAGAACTTACTTAAACATCATAAAAGCCATCTATGAGAAGCCCTCAGCTAACATCATTCTCAATGAGGAAAAACTGCAAGCTCTCCCCCTGAGATCAGAAACACAACAGGAATGTCCACTCTCACCACTGTTGTTTAACAAGGTGCTGGAAGTCCTAGCATCAGCAAACAGACAACAAAAGGAAATAAAAGGCATCAGAATGGGCAAAGAGGAAGTCAAACTTTCACGTTTCGCACACGACATGATTCTCTACATGGAAAATCTAACAGACTCCACCAAACGTCTGCTAGAACTGATCCAGGAATTCAGCAAAGTTGTAGGGTACAAAATCAATGTACAGAAATCGGTTGCATATTTATACACCAATAATGAAGCAAACAGAAAATGAAATCAAGAAACTGATCTCATTCACAATTGCACCAAAAACTATAAGATACCTAGGAATAAACCTAACCAAAGATGTAAAAGATGTGTATGATGAAAACCATAGAAAACTTATGAAGGAAACTGAAGAAGACACAAAGAAATGGAAAAATATTCCTGGATCATAGATCAGAAGAATAAATATTGTTAAAATATCCATATTACCCAAAGCAATCTACACCTTCAATGCAATTTCAATCAAAATTGCACCAGCACTCTTCTCAACGCTAGAACAAACCATCCTAAAATTTGTATATAACCACAAAGACTCTGAATAGTCGAAGTAATATTGAAAAAGAAAACCAAAACGGGAGGCATCACAATCCCAGAGTTTAGCTTCTACTACAAAGCTGTAATCATCAAGACATATTGGCAAAACAAACAAACAAACAAAAACCCAAAACAAAAACAAACAACAACAACAACAAAAAAAAAACCAACAACAACAAAAAACCCAGACACAGACCAATGCAATAGAATGGAGAACTCAGAATTGTTCCCACACATGTATGGCCAATTAATCTTTGACAAAGCAGGAAAGAGTATCTAATGGAAAAAAAAGCCTCTTTAACAGAACTGCGAGAACTGACAGCAACATGCAAAAGAATGAAACTAGACTTCTTTCTAATGCCGTCTACAAAAATAAACTCAAAATGGATGAAGGACCTGAATTTTAGACAGGAAACCATCAAAACCCTAGAAGCAAAAGCCGGAAATAACCTCTCTGACTTCAGCTGCAGCAAGTTCTTACTTGACACATCTCCGACGACAAGGGAATCAAGAGCAAAAATGAACTATTGGGACCTCATCAAGATAAAAAGCTTCTGCACAGCAACGGAAACAATCAGTAAAACAATAAGGCAACAGACAGAATGGGGAAAGATAGTTGCAAATGACATATCAGATAAAGGGGTAGTATCAAAAATCTATAAGGAATTTACAAAACTCCACACCTGAAAAACAAATAATCCAGTGAAGAAATGGGCAGAAGATATGAACAGACACTTCTCCAAAGGAGACATCCAGATGGCCAACAGTCACATGAAACGATGGTCAGCGTTCCTCATCATCAGGGAAATACAAATCAAAACCACACTGACATACCACCTCACGCCGGTCAGATTGGCTAAAATGATCAAACCAGGAGACTATAGATGCCGGTGAGGATGTGGAGAAATGGGCACCCTCTTACACTGTTGGTGGGAAAGCAAACTGGTACAACCGCCCTGGAAAACAGTGTGCAAATTCCTTAAATAATTAGCAATAGAACTCCCCTATGACCCAGCAATAGCACTGCTAGGAATTTATCCAAGGGATACAGGAGTGCTGATGAATAGAGGCACATGTACCCCAATGTTCATAGCAGCACTCTCAACAATAGCCAGATCCTGGAAAGAGCCTAAATGTCTATCAACTGACGAATGGATCAAGAGGATGTGGTTTATCTAGATGATGAAATACTACATGGCAACGAGTAAGAATGAAATCTGGCCATTTGTAGCAGTGTGGATGGACCTTGAGGATGTTATGCTAAGTGAAATAAGTCAGGCAGGGGGGCACCTGGGTGGCTTAGTCGGTTGGGCGTCCGACTTTTGCTTGGGTCATGATCTCGCCGTTGGTGGGTTCGAGCCCCGCGTCGGGCTCTGTGCTGACTCCCAGCTCAGAGCCTGGAGCCTGTTTCAGAGTCTGTGACTCCCTCTCTCTCTGACCCTCCCCTGNAAAAAAAAAAAAAAAAAAAAAAAAAAAAAAAAAAAAAAAAAAAGAAATAAGTCAGGCAGGGAAAGACAGATATCACATGTTTTCACTCATATGTGGGATAGGAGAAACTTAACAGAGGACTATAGGGGAGGGGTAGGGGAAAAACAGTTAAGGAGAGGGAGCGAGGCAAACCATTAGAGACTCTTAGATACTGAGAATAAACTGAGGCTTGATGAGGGTGCAGCAGAGGGGAAAATGGATGATGGGCATGGAGGATAGCACTTGTTGGGATGAGCACTGTGTGTTATACGAAAACCAACTTGACAATAAACTATATTTTAAAAAAGAATATACAAAAACTATTTAGTTTCACACTTTAAATGGGTGAATTTCTTGTACGTGAGTTATATATCAAATAAAATGTTTAGAGGTAATTATGTTTTAATAATATTTATAGTAACAATATGGTTAATGTTTAGGTATGAACTCAAAATTTTGTTAAATAAGGCATAGACAGCTAATAATATTTAGGGACGAGGTTGGTGAGGTGATGGGCATACCATAAGTCTCAAATTAATAAAATATGAATGGCTATTAATCAGCTTTACTGGAATTCTTCAAAAGAAAAAAATTATTTTTCTGGAAAAAATGCAGTCAATGTCAATCTTTCTGTACTTTCAGCACCCACATCTGGGGAACACAATCAATGTGAGCCTTCCCTTTTCCTTTTGCTAAAAGAATGGAATATGAAATATGTAACCTAACTCCACAAAGTTCTCTGAATTTATACTTTCCCAACCACGTAAATAACAATCTGTTTGGAAATTCTGTTTCCACATTGAATATGGTGGACATAACAGATATATACAGAACATTCCATCCAAGAAACAACAAAACAATGACAAAAATAGAATAAGCATTCTTTTCAAGTGCACATGGAAGATTCTTCAGAATAGATCATATATTAGGCCATAAAACAATCTTAATAAATTTTAAAAAATGATATAATACCATGTATCTTTTCTGACGATAACTATATGAAACTAAAAATAAATATTAAGAAAAAACTTGGAAAAATAAAATATGTGGAGACCAAACAACATGATACTATCCAACATTATACTAATCAACCAGTGAGTCAATGAACCGATCAAAGAAGAAAGAAAAACATGTAAACAAATGAACAATGAAAACACAATGGTCCAAAATCAACAAATCAAAGGATAAAAATCATAGTCATGTCAATAGATGCAGAGAAAACATTTGACAGGATTCAACATTCATTCATAATAAAAACTCTCAATAAAATGGAGTTAGAGGTAATATATCTCAAGATAATAAAGGCGACATATGAAAAGCCCACAACTAACCTCAATGGTGAAAGACTGAGAGGCTTCCCTCCACGGTCAGTAACAAGACAAGGATGTCCACTGTTGCCACTTCTATTCAACATACTAATGGGAGTCCTACCCACAGTAATGAGACAAGAAAACTAAATGACATTCACATTGGTAAAGAAGAATTTAATCTATTACTATTTTCAAATTACATGATAATATACATAGAAAATCCTAAAGATTCCACCAAAAATCTACTAAAATGAATGAATTCAGTAAACTAGCAGGATACAAAATGAATACCCAGATATCAGTAGTGTTTGTATAGACTAACAACAAAGTTACAGAGAGATAAATCTTCTTTGCATTTATTTCTTTATGCTTCACAACAAACTTTTTTTTTTTTTAATTTTAGTTAGCCAGCATAGTGCAATATTGGTTTTAGGGGTAGAATTCAGTGATTCATTACATTACATAGTGCTCAGCACAAGTGCCCTCCTTATACCCATCATCCATATAAGTCCATCCCCCAACCGCCTACCTCCCTAAACGCTCAGTTTCTCTCTCTATTGTTGAGTCTCCTGGGGCACCTGGGTGGGTCAGTCGTTTAGGCGTCCGACTTCGGCTCAGGTCATGATCTCATGGTTTGTGAGTTCGAGCCTCGCATCAGGGTCTATGCTGACAACTCAGAGCCTGGAGCCTGCTGTGGATTCTGTGCCTCTCTCTCTCTCTCTCTCTCTGTTCCTTCCCTGCTCGTTCTCTCTCTCTCAAAAATAAATAAACTTTAAAAGAAACTTTGAATAAAAATTTTAAAAACAGTCTCCTGTGGTTTGTTTCCATCTCTCCTCTTTCCAACTCCTCCATTTCCCATATGTTCATGATTTGTTTTTCATATGACACATATGAATAATGTCATATGGTATTTGTCTTTCTCTGTTGACTTATCTCCCTTAGCATAATACATTGTAGCTTCATCTTCATTATTGCAAGATTTCATTATTTTCATTTCTTCATAATGGGAAGATTTCATTATTTTGATGGCTGAGTAAAGTTCCATTGTATATATGTACATTTACTTTTAAAAAAAAATAGTTTATTGTCAAGTTGGTTTCCATATAACACCCAGTGCTCATCCGCACAAGTGCCCTTCTCCATTCTCATCACCCCTCTTCCCCTCCCCCCATACACATCAGTCCTCAGTTTGTTTTCAACATTCAAGAGTCTCTCATTGTTTGCCTCCCTCCCCTCCCTATTTCCCCATTTCTTCTCCACCACGGTCATCATATTGGCCTGTAGTTCTCCTTTATTGCTGGATCTCTGTCTGGCTTGGGAATCAATCTGATGCTGGCTTCATAAAATGAGTCCGGAAGTTTTCCTTTGATTTCTATTTTTTGGAATGGTTTGAGAAGAATTAGTATTAATCCTGTTTTAAATGTCTGGTAGAATTCCCCAGGGAAGCCATCTGGCCCAGGGCTCTTATTTGTTGGGAGATTTTTGATAAATGACTTGATTTCCTCACTTATTATGGGTCTGTTCAGGTTTTCTCTCTCTTCAGGTGTGAATTTTGGTAGTGAGTGTGTGTTTAGGAATTTGTCCGTTTCTTCTAAGTTGTCCAGTTTGTGGGCATATAGTTTTTCATAGTATTCCCTAATAATTGCTTGTATTTCTGAGGGGTTGGTTGTAATCAGTCCATTTTCATTCATGATTTTGTCTATTTGAGTGCTTTCTCTTTTCTTTTTGAGAAGCCTGGCTACATTCTTGTCAACTTTGTTTCTTTCTTCAAAAAAAAAAAAAAAACCACAAACAAACAAACAAAAACAAAAAACAAAAACACTCTTGGTTTCATTGATCTGTTCAACTGTTTCCTTGGTTTATATACTGTTTATTTCTGCCCTGATTTTTATTATTTCCCTTCTTCTACTGGGTTTGGGGTGCTCTTGTTGCTCTCCCTCTAGTTGCTTTAGATGCACTGTTAGATTTTCTACTTGTGCTTTTTCTAATTTCTTGAAATAGGCCTAGAGTGCAATGGACTTTCCTATTAGGACTGCTTTCGCCCCTTCCCATAGAGTTTGGATTGTTGTATTCTCATTTTCATTCATTTCCATATATTTTTAAATTTCTTCTCTAATTGCCTGATTGGCCCATTCATTCTTTAATAGGGTGTTCTTCAACCTCCATGTTTTTGAAGGTTTTCCAGACTTCTTCCTGTAATTGATTTCGAGTTACATAGTATTGTGATCTGAAAGTGTGCATGGTATGATATCAATTATTTTATATTTATTGAGGGTTGCTTTATGTACCAGTATGTGATCTATCTTGGAGAATGTGCCATGCGCACTTGAGAAGAATGTGAATTTCATAGCCTCAGGATGTAGAGTTCTAAATATGGCTGTCAAATCCATCTGGTCCAATGTGTCATTTAAGTCTGTTTTGTCTTTATTGATTTTCTGTCTAGTTTATCTGTCCCATTGCTGTAAGTGGAGTATTAAAATCCCCTGCTATTAGCACGTTCTTATTGATAAGAGCGTTTCTGTTTGTGATTCATTGTTTTACATATTTACGTGCTCCCATATTTGATGTGTAGACATTTATAATTGTTAGCTCTTCCTGATGAATAGGCCCATTAATTATTATATAATGCCCTTCTTCATCCCTTGTTACTGTATTTACTTTAAAGTCCAGTGTGTCTGATATAAGTATAGCTACTCCACCTTTTTATTTTTTTTAACTTCCAGTAGCATGATAGATATTTCTCCATCCCCTTACTTTCATTTTGAATGTGTCCTCCAGTCTAAAATGAGTTTCTTGTAAACAGCAAATAGATGGATTTTGGTTTTTTATCCATTCTGCTACCCTATGTCTTTTGATTGGAACATTCAGCCCATTTACATTCAGTGTTATTATTGAAATATATGGTTTTAGAGTCATTGTGTCGTTTTTAGGATTCATGCTTGTGGTGTGTCTCTAGCATCTTGCATTCCTTGCAACATTTCCCTCAGAGAGAAATCCCTCAGGATTTCTTGTAGGGCTGGCTTAGTGGTAACAAATTCTTTCAATTTTTGTTTATTTGGAAAGACTTTTATTTCTCTTTCTGTTCTGAATGACAGGTTTGCTGGATAGAGGAATCTTGGCTGCATATTTTTTCTGTTCATCACATTGAAGATCTCCTTCCATTCCTTTCTGGCCTGCCAGATTTCAGTAGATAGGTCTGTCTCCACTCTGATAGATTTCCCTTTGTATGTTAGGGCCCTTTTCTTTCTAGGTGCTTTCAAAATTCTCTCTTTGTCCTTATATTTTGCCAGTTTCACTATGATATGTGGTGCAGAAGATCGATTCAAGTTACGTCTGAGGGGAGTTCTCTGTGCTTCTTGAATTTCAACATCTACTTCCCTCCTCAGGTTGGGGAAGTTCCCTGCTATAATTTGTTCCAGGACTCCTTCAGCACCTTTCCCTCTCTCTTCCTCTTCTGGGATTCCTATAATACGGATATTGTTCCATTTTATTGTATCGCTGAGCTCTTGAACTCTTCTTTCATATTCCTGGATCAGTTTATCTATTTTTTTCTCAGTATCTTCTTTTTCTATAATACTGTCTTCTAAATCACTTATTCTCCTTTCTGCCTCTTCAATCCGTGCATTGGATGCCTCCAGTTTATTATGTATCTCATTTATCGCATTTTTTAATTCATCATAACTATTTTTAATCTCCATAGTGTCTGTAGCCATAGTTTCTCTTATGTCTTCCATGCTTTTTTCAAGCCTAGTGATTAATTTTATGATTATTGTTCTAAATTCTTGCTCAGTTATGCTGCTTATATCTGTTTTGGGTAGTTCTTTAGCTGTCGATTCTTCCTGGAATTTCTTTCAAGGAGAGCTCTTTCGTTTAGTCATTTTGGTTAGCTTTCTATCTCTTGTTAATTTTAAGAGCTTGTTATGCACTCTGAAATTGTGAGTGCTGCTTTACCAAAAAAAGCCTCTTTGACTATCCAGGGCCTGTCCATTTAGAAAGTGTTCTTTGACTGGTATCTCTTGGTCTCTCTTGTTGAGCCTTGGTTATTTTATTTTCCTACTTCTAGTGGTATTTGGGACTCTCCACCATGTGTACTTTGGCTTGTTTCTTGAGGTATTCCTGGAAAAGAAAACAGACAGACAAACACACAGGTAACAAAGGCACACAAACGCATAGTCAAATCCAACAAACCCACAAACCAAAAGGAAAAATAAAATAGAAAAAGAAAATAGGAAGGAAGGCGAATAATAAGAAATAAAAATACATAAAAAAGGAAAAGAAAAGAAGAAAAGAAGAGGAAAAACGAAGAAACCCAATAGACAAAGAACAGTTTAAAGCATGTTACCAGATTTCCCAGCTACAAATAAATAGCTGGGTGTATGCAGTGCTGGTGGAAGAGCATAGAGAAAGAGAGAAATGACAGGGCGAGGATGTAGTGAAATTGGAAATGAAATGAGCAGGCAGAAGGAATAAGAGCCTTTTTTCCAAGAGAGAAAGAGTGGAATATGGTAGGAGAAGAGGCCAATGAAATGATGTTGATGCTATCCAGAGAAACTATATAGTCTGATTACTCCAGAGAGAAAGAGATGTAAAGGTGTATAGGTGTAGAATTTACATCTAGAGAATCGATTAAATGTGATTGTTTAAGCAAGTCAGTGACCACAGTTAATCAGGGCAGTGCATCCATGTTGGTCTTGCCCAGGCTCCGGTTAAAAAAAAAAAAAAAAAAAAAAAAAAAAAGAGGGCAGGGATGGGCGTGGTTTGGTCCAGTGCATCCCGCGCGAGTCCTGCCTTGGCGGTTCTGGGGAGAAGAGTGGTGGTGCCCCATTCCCTTCTTGAACCAAGCATTGCAACTCACTTTTTTGGGTGTGTAAACTCCCTGTGCCGGTGGCGTAGCCAAGGTGGGCTGTGCTCTATATCCCAGGCCAGGCCTCGCTTCCAGATCTTAGTCCGTGCGCCCCATTGAAATTGCCCAAAATATAAATTCTCAGTTGAGCCCCTCAGAGCGGTCTCAACCCTCTTGCCTTCCCCCTGGGGATCAAGGCAGAAGCTGCTGCTCCTGTCTCCTCCAGGACAGGCTGATGAGCAAGGAGCAGTTTCACCTGGGGTCGCCTGGCACCAGTGTGTCCCGCCTAGGGTCAGCTGAACAGCAGGAAACCGGGTCCCTCTGTGTCCAGTCACCCGAAATATAAAGTCGCGGGCAAATCTCTCAGAAGTTTTAAGCCTTTTGCCTCTCCCTTAGAGATCCAGCTGAATCAGAAGCACAAAGGCGTGGCCGCCACATGTCCCCTCCAGGTCGAGCTTGTAAGTGAGGAGCAGTTTCCCCGGGGGTCGCCTGGGACGAGTGCATCCCGCCTAGGGTCAGCTGGAGAGCAGGATACTGGATCCCTCTGTGTCCTGAGCGGAGGTTTTTCTCTTCTCCAGCGGCAGGGGCAGTGTCCTGAGCAGTTTCGGCCACTCTTTTCCCCCCTAGACTCACTGCAGCTCCCCGCAAAGGGCGATCCCCCCCTCCTTCTGTGTCTCTGGTCCCCGCCCAATTTTATCATCCTCAGTTCGCACTCACGCTAGAAGGTTTTCTCAGAAGACTTTGTCTGCTTTTCCTCCCAAACTCCTGGATTCTGTAAGGGTTCCTATGGCTTCAGGCCTTCTCCGTGTGAGATATGGGGGCGAGTGAGATGTACGGAGCTCCCTACTTCTCTGCCATCTTGCCCTCTCTCTAACTTTTATTAATTCATTTATATGTCAATGGACATTGGGCTCTCTCCATAGTTTGGATATTGATGATAATGATGCTATAAACATTGAGATTTATGTACCTCTTCAAACCTGTATTTTTATATCATTTGGGTAAATACCTAATAGTGCAATTGATGGATCACAGGGTAGTTCTATTTTTTAATTTTGTGATAAGAATTGCATTACATATGTAGATTGCTTTGGATAGTATAGACATTTTAACAGTGTTTATTCTTCCAATCCATGAGCACACAATGCATTTCCATTTCTTTATATACTCCTAAGTACTTTCATAAATATTTTATATTTTTCAAAATACATATCTTTTACATCTCTTGGTAGGTTTACCCCTAGGTATCATTGTTTTGGATGCAGTTGCAAATGGGATCAATTACTTGATTTCTTTTTCTGGTACTTCATTATTGTTGTATAGAAATGCAACATATTTCTGCAGGTTGATTTTATATTCTGCAACTTTGCTGAATTTATGTATTAGTTCTAGCAATTTTTTGGTGGAGTCTTTTGGGTTTTCTACATAGAGTATCCTGTCATCTGCAAAACGTGAGTTTGACTTCTTCCTTGCTGATTTGGATGTCTTTTATATCTTTTTGTTGTCTGATTGCTGAGTCCAAGACTTCCAGTTCTATATTAAAAAGTAACAGTGAGAGGCAAATCCTTCTCTTATTCCTGACTTTAGTTGAAAGGCTCTTGGCTTGTCCCCATTGAAAACGATATGACCTATGTGTCTTTTTTTTTTTTTTTAACATTGCTGCTTTCAGGATTCTTTCCTCAGCTGCGTAATTTGTGGATTTGAATATGATGTGTCTTCATGATAATTGGCTTTTGTTGACTTTAATGGGAGTTCTCTGTGCTTCTTGGATTTTGATATCTGTGTCTTTCCCCAGAATAGGGAAGTTTTTAGCCATAATATGTTTGAATAAATTTTATTCCCCTTTTTCTCTTTCTTCACCTTCTGGGATACTATGATATTAGTATTATTACAATTTAATAAGTCACCGAGTTCCCTAGGTCTGCTTTCATGATTCATGACCTATCTTTCCTTGTACAGAAAGGCAAATTTAAAAAAAATACCATTCACAAATTATCCAAAAAGAATAAAATACATAGAAATAAACTTAGCTAAAGAGGTGAAATGTCTATACTCTGCAAATTACAAAATGCTTACGAAAGAAATTATGATGATACAAACAAATTCCATGCTCATGGGTTGGAAATATTAATATGGTCAAAATAACCATATTACCTAAGGAATCTACACATTCAGTGCTATCTCTCTAAAAATACCAATAGCAATTTTCACAAAACTAGAATAAATAATACTAAAATTTGTGTGGAACCACAGAAGGCTGAAATAGTGAAAGCAATCATGAGAAAGGATCAAGTTGGTGGTATTAGAATTCCAGTGTTCAACATCTATTACAAAGCTGTAAAAACCAAAAAGTTTGGTACTGGCAAAAAATAGACACATAGATTGGTCTAACAGAATAGAGACCCCAGAAATAAATCCACATTTATATGGTCAATTAATCTATGACAAAGGAGGCAAGAATATACAATGGGGGGAATTGACAGTCTTTTCAAAAAATCGTTCTCAGAAATTTGAACAGATACATGTAAAAGAATGAAATTTGACTACTTTCTAATACCATATACAAAAATAAATGAAAAATCCACTCATTAGGGAGCAGACAGTGGGACCCGCAGTGGTGGTGAGAACTGCCTATGCCAAACAACGCCCATCCGCAATGGAGAGCTCCTCTTTTTTTTTTTTTTTTTTTTTTTTTTTTTTTACTGGAGCCCAGGCCAAGACCAACATTGATGCATTGTCGTGATTAACTCTAGATCATTTTTTTTCTGTTCATATATATTTTCCCTTATCCCATTCTTATTACTCCCCTCTGCTGACTGGACACTCTGGTCATTAGTTTACTTAAACAGTCACATTTAATCCATTCTCTACATGCATATTCTACACCTCCATCGTTACCTTCCTTTCTCTCTCTCTCTGGAATACTGCATAGTTTCTTTGGAAAATATTTTCTTGGTTTCTCTCTCTTCGCCTTCTACCATATTCTCCTCTTTCTCACTCTGAATTAAACCTCTTAGTCTCTCTGTCTGCTCATTGTCCAATTTTACTTTCTCCATGCACCTGTCAGTTCACTGTTTGTATATGCTCTTCTATCAGCATAGTATACACCCTGCTTTTGATTTGTAGCTGGAAATTCTGGTTTTATACTTTTAGACTATCCTTTGTCTTTTGGGTTTTTAAATTTTTTTCTTGTTCCCTTTTGGTATGCTTGATTGTTGGATTTGTCTGTCTGTTTGCATGTCTTTGTTCCCTGTGTGTCTGTCTATTTTCCTTTTCAGGGCTACCTCAAGAAACAGGCCAAAGTACACATAATGGATAGTTCTAAATATCACTACAAGTAGGGAAATAAAAGAACCAAAGTCTCAACAAGAGAGACCAAGAGACACCATTCAAAGAACACTTTCTGAATGGACAGGCCCTGGACAGTCAATGAGCCTTTTTTAATATAGCAGGACTCACATGTGTAGAGCACATAACAAGGTTTTAAAACTGACAAGAGATAGAAAGCTAGCCAAAATGATGAAACGGAAGAACACTTCTCTAAAGAAATTCCAGGAAAAAGTGACAGCTAAACAACTCCTCAAAACCGATATAAGCAATATAACTAAACAAGAAATTAGAAAAATAGTCATAAAATTAATCGCTGGGCTTCAAAAAGGCATGGAAGACATCAGAGAATCTATTACTACAAGGACCACGGGCATTAAAAGTAGTTGTGATGAATTTAAAAATGCTATAAATGAGGTGCATAATAAAATGGAGACGTCCATTGCACGGACTGAAGAGGCAGAGAGAATAGGTGAATTAGAAGATAAAATTATACAAAAAGAGGAAGCTGAGAAAAAGAGAGATAAATTGATCCAGGAGCATGAAAGGAGAATTCGAGAACAGAGTGATGCAGTCAAATGGAACAATATCTATATCATAAGAATTCCAGAAGAGGAAGAAAGAAAGGGGCTGAAGGAGTACTTGAATAAATTATAGCTGAGAACTTCCCAAACCTGGGGAAGGAAACAGACATTGAAATCCAAGAGGCACAGAGAATTCCCCTAAGACATAACTTGAATCGATCCTCTGCAAGAAGTATCATAGTGAAACTGGCAAAATATAAGGAAAAAGAGAGAATTCTGAAAGCAGCTAGTGATAAAATGCCCTATCATAAAAAGGAAGACCTATCAGAGTAGTATAGACATATCTACAGAAACTTGACAGGCCAGAAAAGAATGGCAGGAAATCTTCAATGTGATGAATAGGAAAAATATACAGCCAAGAATCCTTTATCCAGGAAGCCTGTCATTCAGAATAGAAGGAGAAATAAAGCTTTTCCAAAACAAACAAAAATTGAAATAATTAATCACCACTAAGCCAGCCCTACAAGAGATCCTAAGAGGGACGATATGAGGAAATTCTTGCAAGGAACAGAAGGTACCAGGGACACCACTATAATTATGAATCCGATAGAACACAATGGTGGTAAACCCATATTTTTCAATAATATCATTGAATGTAATGGACTAAATGCTCCAGTCAAAAGACATAGGGTATCATAATGGATTTAAAAAAAACAACAAAAAACAAATCAAGACACACCTATTTGCTGTCTACAAGAAACTCATTTTAGACCTGAGGACTCTTTCAGAATGAAAGTGAGGGGATGGAGAAATATCTATCATACTACTGGAAGTCAAAATAAAGCTGGATTAGCCATACTTATATCAGACAAACTGGACTTTAAAATAAAGTTAGTATCAAGGGATGAAGAAGAGCATTATATAATAATTACAGGGTCTATCCGTCAGGAAGAGCTAACAATTATAAATTTCCATACACTGAATTCAGTAGCACCCAATACATAAAACAATTAATCACAAACAGAAACAATCTTATGGATAAGAATGTGCTAATAACAGGGGACTTTAGTGCTCCACTTACAACAATGGACAGATCAACTAGAAAGACAATCACTAAAGAAACAGTGGACTTGAATGACAATTGGACCAGATGGATTTGACAGATATATTTAGAACTCTACATCCTGAGGCCATAGAATTCACTTTCTTCTCAAGTGCACATGGCAGATTCTCCAAGATAAATCACATACTGGGTGATGAAGCAGCCCTCAATAAATATAAAATAATTGAAATCATAACATGCACACTTTCAGATCACAATGCTATGAAACTTGAAATCAATCACAGGAAGAAGTCTGGAAAACCTTCAAAGCCATGGAGGTTAAAGAACACCCTACTAGGGAACTAATGGGCCACTCAGGGAATTAGAGAATAAATTAATAAATATAAGGAAACATATTAAAATGAAAATACAATTCATACTCTTTGGGATGCAGCAAAGGCAGTCCTAAGACAAAATTACATGGCACTGCAGGCCTATTTCAAGAAACTAGAAAAAACACAAATACATCTTAATGTACCTAAAGGAAATAGAAGGAGAGCAAAAAGAGCATCTCAAACCCAGCAGAAGAAGATAAATAATAAAAATCAGGGAAGAAACAAACAACATAGAATAAAAAACAACAACAACAACAACAAACAGTTAAACAGATCAATGAAACCAATAGTTGTGTTTTTTTTTGAAAACATAAACAAAATTGACAAACCTCTAGCCAGGTTTCTCAAAAAGAAAAGAAAAAGCACTCAAATAGACAAAATCATGAATGAAAATGGACTGATTACAACCAACCCCTAAGAAATACAAGCAATTATCAGGGAATACTATGATAACTTTTATGCCAACAAACTAGACAACCTAGAAGAAATGGACAAATTCTTAAACACACACTCACTACCAAAATTCACATGGGAAGAAATGGAAAATCTGAACAGGCCCATAACTAGTGAGGAAATCAAATCACTTATCAAAAATCTCCCAAAAAATAAGAGCCCTGAGCCAGATGCCTTCCTGGGGAATTCTACCAGACTTTTACAACATAGTTAATCCCAATTCTTCTCAAGCTATTCCAAAAAATAGAAATTGAAGGAAAGCTTCCGGACTCATTCTATGAAGCCAGGATCACTTTGATTCCCAAGTCACACAGAGACCCAGCAAAAAAAGAGAACTATAGGCCAATATCCTCGATGAATACAGATGCAAAAATCCTCAACAAAATACTTACAAATCGAATTCAACCGCACATAAAAAGAATTATCCACCATGATCAAGTGGGATCCATTCCTGGGTTATAGGCTCATTCAATATTTGCAAATCAATCAATGTGATATATCACATTAAAAAAAGAGAAGATAAAAACCATATAATCCTGTTGATAGATGCAGAAAAAGCATTTGAAAAGATACAGCATCCTTTCTTTTTTATTATTTTTTTTTTACAAATAGTTTATTGTCAAGTTGGTTTCCATATAACACCCAGTGCTCATCCCCACAAGTGCCCTCCTCCATGCCCATCTCCCACCTCCCACCCCACACCCATCAGTCCACAGTTTTTTCTCAGTATTCAAGAGTCTTTCATGGTTTGCCTCTCTCCCTCTCCCCCACCATTTCCCCCCTTCTCCCCCTTGGTCCTCCATTAAGTTCCTCCTAATCCTCCTATACGTGCGAACATATGATATTTGTCCTTCTCTGCCTGACTTATTTCACTCAGCATAACACCCTCAAGGTCCATCCATGAAAAAATGAAATCTGGCAATGTGTAGCATCCTTTCTTAATAAAGACCCTCGAGAGAGTCGGGATTGAAGGAACTTACTTAAACATAAAAGCCATCTATGAGAAGCCCCCAGCTAACATGATCCTCAACGGGAAAAAAATGAGAGCTTTCCCCCTGAGATCAGGAACACGACAGGGATGTCCACTCTCACCACTCTTGTGTAACATAGTGCTGGAGGTCCTAGCATCAGCCAGCAGACAACAAAAGGAAATAAAAGGCATTAGAATTGGTAAAGAAGAAGTCAAACTTTCACGTTTTGCAGATGACATGATACTCTACATGGAGAACCGATAGACTCCACCAGAAGCCTACTAGAACTGATCCAGGAATTCAGCAATTTGTAGGGTACAAAATCAATATAGAGAATTCAGTTGCATTTTTATACACCGATAATGAAGCAAAAGAAAGAGAAATCAAGAAACTGATCCCATTCACAATTGCACACACACACACACACACACACACACACACACAAACACATAACATACTTAGGAGTAAACCTAGCCAAAGATGTAAAAGATCTGTGTGATGAAAACTATAGAAAACTTATGAAGGAAACTGAGGAAGACACAAAGAAATGGAAAAACATTCCATGCTCATGGATCAGAAGAATAAATATTGTTAAAATGTTATTACTACCCAAAGCAATCTGCACATTCAATGCAATCCCAATCGAAATTTCACCAGCATTCTTCTTAAAACTAGCACAAAGTGTCCTAAAATTTGTATGGAACCTCAAAGACCTCTAATAGCCAAAGTAATATTGAATAAGAAAACCAAAATGGGAGGCATCACAATCCCGGACATTAGCCTCTACTACAAAGCTCTAATCATTAAGACAGTATGGTATTGGCACAAAAACATACACATAGACCAATGGAGTATAATAGAGAACTCAGAATTGTTCCCAGAAATGTATGGTCAACTAATCTTTGACAAAGCGGGAAAGAGTATCCAATGGAAAAAAGACAGCCACTTTAACAGATGGTGCCGACAGAACTGGACAGCAATATGCAGAAGAATGAAACTAGACCTTTTTCTCACACCATGCACAAAAATAAACTCAAAATGGATGAAGGACCTGAATTTGAGACAAGAAACCATCAAAACCCTAGAGGAGAATGCCGGAAATAACTTCTTTTACCTCAGCTGCAGCAATTTCTTACTCAACACATCTCCAAAGGCAGGGGAATTAAAAGCAAACGTGAACTATTGGGACCTCTTCAAGATAAAAACCTTCTGCAGAGCAAAGGAAACAATCAATAAAACTAATAGGCAACAGACAGAATGGGGAAAGATAGTTGCAAATGACATATCAGGTAAAGGGCTAGTATCCAAAATCTATAAAGAACTCAGCAAACCCCACACCTGAAAAACAAATAATCCAGTGAAGAAATGGGCAGAAGACGTGAACAGATACTTCTCTAAAGAGGACATCCAGATGGCCAAAAGACACATTAAACAATGCTCAACATCACTCATCATCACGGAAATACTAATCAAAACCATACTGAGATACCACCTCACACTGATCAGAGTGGCTTAATGACCAAATCAGAAGACTATAGATGCTAGTCAAGACGTGGAGAAGTGTGCATCCTCCTACACTGTTGGTGAGAAGGGAAACTGGTGCAGCTCCTCTGGAAAACAGTGAGGAGGTTCCTCAAAAAATTTACAGTAGAACCCACCACCACACAGCAATAGCACTGCTAGGAATTTCCCCAAGGGATACAGGAGTGCTTATGCATAGGGGCACATGTACCTCAATGTACATAGCAGCACTTTCAACAATAGCCAAATCATGGAAAGAGCCTAAATGTCCATCAAGTGATGAATGGATCAAGAAGATCTGGTTTGTGTATACAATGGAATACTACATAGCTATGAGAAAGAATGAAATATGGCCATTTGTAGTAATGTGGATGGAACTCGAGTGTTTTATGTTGAGTGAAATAAGTCAAGCAGAGAAAAACAGATACCATATGTTTTCACTTATAAGAGTTTCAGGAGAAAGTTAACAGAGGACCATGGGGGAGGAGAAAGTGAAAAAATATTTGCAGAGAGGGAAGTAGGCAAACCATGAGAGACTCTTGAATGCTGAGAACAAACTGAGGGAGTGAAGGAGAGGAGAAGGGAGGTGAAAGGAATGGAGGAAGGCACTTGATGGGATGACAACTGGGTGTTATATGGAAACCAACTTGACGATAAACTATTTAAAAAATAATAAAAACAAAAAACGTATTAAAGCACATGTCTATAAGCAAAAGCATGGGAACAGTGTATAATTATCACATAACCTATGTTTTTCACCAGAAAATATTTTTAAAACATCTTTCCGTGTCAATAAATATATGTTTAAACTATCAAAAAATATTCAAAATATATAGAGAACTCATACAATTCAACACCAAAACAACAAACAATCCAATCAAAAATGGCAGAGGGCTTGAATAAATATTTTCAAAAAAGAGATACAGATGGAAAACGGACACATCAAAAGATTTTCAACATCAGTAATTACAAGGAACATGCAAATCCAAACCACAGGGAGATATCAACTTACACCTGTTAGAATGGCTAAATCAAAAAGACAAGAAACAACAAGTGTTGGTGAGGATGTGGAGAATAAAGAACGTTTTTGCTCTGTTAGTGGAAATATAAATTGGTACAGCCACTGTGGAAAACAGTAGGAGAATTCCTCGAAAAGGAAAAATAGAGGGTTACCTGGGTGTCTCAGTTTGTTAAGCATCTGACCTTTGATGTTGACTCAGGTCATGATCTCATTGTTCTTGAGTTCCAGCCCCACGTCAGGCTCTGGGTTGGCAATATATAGTCTACTTGGGTTTCTCTCTCTGTCCTTCTCTCTCTGCCTTCCCCCCCAAAACATGCACACATGCATGCTCTCTTTCTCAAAATAAACAAATAAACTTACAGCAATTTAAGAAGAGAAATTACCACATGATCCAATAATTCCACTATTAGGTATTTATCCAGGGACAATAAATATATCAACTAAAAAAGATATATGTAGGGGTGCTTGGGTGGCTCAGTCGGCTAAGCATCCACTTTAGCTCAGGTCATGATCTCATGTTTCGTGGGTTCGAGCACCATGTCGGGCTCTGTGCTGACAGCCAGCTTAGAGCCTGGAGCCTGTTTCAGATTCTGTGTCTCCCTCTCTTTCTGTCACTCTCTTGCTCATGCTGTCTCTCTCTCTCTCTCTCAGAAATAAATAAAACATTAAAACTTAAAAAAAGATATATGCACCCGTATATTTATTACATCATTATTTACATTAGCCAAGACATGGAAGCATTCTAAGTGTCTACCAATAGATAAATGAATAAGGAAAATGCGGTATATATACACAATATTACAGAGCTATAAAAAAAAGATGAGATTTTGCTATTGGAGACAATATGGATGGAACTAAAGGGTATTTTGCTAAGTGAAACAAGTTAGATTAGAGAGACAACTACCATAAGATTCCACTAATAAATGAAATCCAAAAAAAAAAAAAAAAAGAATAAACTTTAGTGCTGGACAAAATGGTTTAAGGAAAGAGGGCGATACATGTCTCCAGTTATGGAATGAGTAAGTCATTGGAATAAAGAGGAGAGCACAAGGAATAGTCAATGATATTTCAATAGCAATGTAATGGCACAGAAGGAAGTTGTACTTGTGGTGAACATAGCATAATGTATAAACTTGTCAAATCACTAAGTTTTATACCTGAACATAATGTACCATTTTGTGTCAACTATACTGAAATTAAAACCAAAAAAATCATAAGGAAGAGAAAAAAGTTTATTTAAAATTCTCTCTCTCCCTCCAATAAGATTCCCAAATAAATGTTGACATTCAGCAATATGATCAAAAACCAGTTTGCATTGTTTGATGAAGGTTTGGTGAAACCTTACTGGAGGTTTGATATTCTTAAGGGTAAATGAGCTATAAAATGGAAAACAAATCAGCAGGTCTGATTAACAAAAAAGATGTCAAAAATAATATAACAAGTAGAAAGGGTTATATTTTCAAGGCAGATTTTGTGAAAACTCTTTATAAATCTCACCTTAATATTCAGAACTTCATTTGCTTTTCTTGTATCTACTTTTATTTACTATCATATAGTGCTAAATGACACTGACAAAATGAAAGATTTCAATTTAGGAAGATTCTATCTATCATCTATCTATCTATCTATCTATCTATCTATCTATCTATCTATCTATCGAGAGGTACTACCTAGTAGTTATAAATATCTCAAATATGTCATTTGCTTTTGAACGATTCTAGTTTTGATATTGGTAACTTATTTGGTAGTTTAAAAATTCCAGTGCAGTTAACATACAGTGTTGTATTGGTTTTAGGTGTACAATGTAGCAACTCAATAGTTCCATGTATTGCTCGGAGCTCATCAAAATAAGTGCGAAAGATGCTTTTTAACACTATGTATAATTCATAGGTATGTATATATAGTATGTTAATCCTTATATTTTGAAACATAATCTCTTCATATAGAATGGAAAATATTTTGATTTTTCAAAATCATATTGGCAACATTATGAGATTTATTTCTCATGTGAGAAAACACACCAATGAAAGCATAATTCCAAAAATGTTATAGTATCTAATTCCATCTTGTGAAAATTTGGGTTGGAATGGAAAATGGATAGTTAAAGGCAAACTAAAATGCTCCATGGAAGACAAGGTAAACTTGAAGGATGAAGTGGGTTGACATTGTTTTCAATAACCCTCTTCATTATTCTGAGCATACAGAATAATACAACTATAATATTCTATTAAACAATCGCATTAAATGTTAATTTCGTTCTCTTGTTGCGTGTCCATATCAAGAATAGCAATTGATATGGAAAACAAAGGCAGAAGGAAATTTCAGATAGAATTAAATTTCCTTACATCCTTCAGCCTATTGACAAATACTTGAGGCAGGCAGAGTAAAATTTTTCTCCAGGAACTCCCTACTGTCTTAATGTTAATGCTTTGCTATAGGGGAAAACAACCTTAGTTTGAGAATAGCCAGGCCTCCAGTACCTGTGATTCTTCTTTATCATATGAAAATCTCATCAGAAACTTCTCCTGGACTTTACCTCCCTCATCTCCCAGATATATAGCCAGTCTCTCCACAGCATCTGGGGCAGCTCTTCCTGCCCACAGATCCTGTCTCCGTGCTTTAATAAAATCACTTTTTTTCCACAAAAACATCTCAAGAATTTTTCTTGACTGTTGTCTCAGAACCCCATGAACCCCACCATCACCCCCCAAAAAAACTCATCATATTTCTTTTTTTTTTTTTAATTTTTATTTATTTCTAGGAGAGAGAGAGAGAGACAGCGCGAGCGAGAGAGGGTCAGAGAGAGAGGGAGACACAGACTCCGAAACAGGCTCCAGGCTCTGAGCTGGCAGTCAGCACAGAGCCCGACGCGGGGCCCGAACCCACGAACGCGAGACCATGACCTAAGCGAAAGTCGGACGCTTAACCGACTAAGCCACCCAGGCGCCCCAAAACTCATCATATTTCATGCCCGAATGCGGGACTACAAATTCTTTCATCTGGACTCTGAGTGGTGCACATTTGGTGAGCAGTTTCTCTTTTCTTCCTTTACTCTCATTTCAGGGTCCTTTTTGAGGAGTATGGTCTTATTGGCACACTTTCATGTCAATTGCTCAGGCTGCAATCCTTTTGCCCACGGGTACTCTACGGGGAGAGAAAGCCTGACTTTTGGCTGGAAGTCATTACGCTAGCCAGAATGGTAATAAGACCCAAAAACTTGATGTCCTCTCTTTATTCCTGTCCTTATACAAAGTTGTCTGTCTTGGACACGGGACAGCCACCTAAGTGATTAGCATGCTGCAAATCTTAAGACTCTTGTGTAAGGTTTCCTCCTCATAGGTCTAATGTGATCACTTCCATATCCCTGGTCTAGCCCTTTCTGGATGTGAGACTTCCACTGGGAGCCAGTTGAAACCAGTACCTGATTTAATTTAAAATCCAGCAGAGGACCATATCCTAGGAAGTCAGCTGTAAGGACTACAAGTGCTGGAATGTCACTTAGATCATGATGGATTTCTAGCTTTACTGCTTTCTGTCATTATCCTCAGCTACAGAATTGGGTACTTTTTAAAACTTTTCCAGTGTTTTCCATGTGTTAAAAATGGTGGATTTTTCATGGCTTTCTCTGCAAGACAAGACACAGTGTGGTGCAATATGGCCACCAAAGCACAACATGGTCTTCTCCATAAGACAAGCCACAGTGTGGCACAATAAGGCCTTCTCAGCAAGGCAAATTTGATCCATACATCAACACCCACTTGTAGTCTGGAATGCAATGGGGAAGCAGAGGAAGGGCTGGCCTCCCTCCTACAGGAGTTTCTAATGGCTGGTTGGTGATCCTTGACCCTTGACTTCATTTGAGGGATGTCTCAGGTCGCTTTGACACCAGGAACCTCTGACATATCTTGAGCCTGGGATGCCACCAGGGAGTCAAGGGGGATCTTTGTGGTCATATACCTTCTCTATTTTCTCTCTTCTGTCCCAAGGACTTTCCTTTGGGATGCCTTTTTAACCCACCGGAAACAATTCATATTACAACATTTAGGAAAGGACTGATCTCCTGTAACACTGCATGGCCTTTGTAGGATGTAGAGGTTAGATCTCTTCCACAGGAAACAGGGAAAACATAAAAAGGTCTCCTAGGTCTAGACCTTCATGGCTCTAAATCAGAACCTGGACCTAAAAGGTCTCTTATTATCTAAATAGGCCTCCTCCGAATAAATTCAGGTTGCTGGAGGAAACACAGGCCATCCGTAATGAAGGGGATGCTGACTATCTCTCTCACTGTTCCTAATAGTGGGGATTTCTCCCTCATTCATATACTGGGTAATGGCTCTAACTGGAGCCAACTGGTTAGTCTATCCCAAGACAGGGATTTTTTTTTTTTTTACTTTTTATTTATTTCTAGGAGAGAGAAAGATAGATAGCGTGAACAGGGGAGGGTCAGAGAGAGAGGGAGACACAGACTCCGAAACAGGCTCCAGGCTCTGAGCTGGCAGTCAGCACAGAGCCCGATGCGGGGCTCGAACCCACGATCCGTGAGATCATGACCTAAGCGAAAGTCGGACGCCCAACCGACTAAGCCACCCAGGCGCCCCCCAAGACAGGGATTTTAAGGAATATTCCCAAGCAGAGGAGCTGCCAAAACTCCCTTGGTTTTGGGGAAAATCCCTGTATTCTCTGACCATACATGGACTGCCTAATTTCACAAGTTGGTGGAAAACAAAAAACAAGGCATCTGCTCCTCTGTCTGCGCTGACAAGATGTTGAACTGGGAAACCTTTATCTACCTGCTGGCAGCATTTCACCTCTTCTGCCTCCTCCTGTTTCTACACCACCTCAGGTGTGGCCTGCAAAGCTGATTCTATACCATTTTCCATGCCTCCTCAGGCACCATTGGCTCCTCCTCCCACCCTTCTCTCTAGGAACAAAGAGCACCCACTTGGATTGCCCACTTCAGATTTCCCCACTCGTGTCTCAGGTGAAAATTGACAATGGAGAACAGATTATCTTTTAAATGGATGCAGGTGGAACATATTCGATGTTTAAGCTAATTTAAGTTTGTTGGTTTAACTAAAAAGGACATATCTTTAGAGTTACCAACATTAAATATAAAACTCTTATTCCACCTAGGTTTATTAAAGATTAAATAAGCTCATGTTGTCTCTATTGCAATTTATTAGCAAAAAGATGACTTAAAATGATGCCTAATTCTGTCTGAAAGTTTTCTTTCTTTAAAAATTTTTAAATGTTTTATTTATTCTTGAGAGAGAGATAGAGACAACATGAGCAGGGGAGTGTCAGAGAGAGAGGGAGACACAGAATCTGAAATAGACTCCAGGCTCTGAGCCAGCTGTCAGCACAGAGCCCAGTGCAGGTCTTGAACCCACGAACCGTGAGATCACGACCTGAGCTGAAGTTGGACGCTTAACCGACTGAGCCACCCAGGTGCCCCATGTCTGAAAGTTTTCATGGGTAGTTGTTAAGCTAGCTTTCAGTCTTTGATAACCTAAAACTTTAAAGTGTTGCTTACATGATAATTGGGATTGAATTCATTGGACATCTAGGCTTTTCTAAACAGTATGGAGTGCTACAGCATTAATTACCAAACATAAGTTTTATCTGATTTTGACTTCTTACTGCAGCGAAACTAAGGATATTTAGGTCTTTTGGAAAATATCCTTTGTACTCTATAACTTTCTAAGGTTTTAACAAACTACCCAAGATTTAAATTATAAATGAAGTCTTTTTGACCAATTAGGCTTCTTTGGTGTGTTAAGTTACTCTGGAAGCACTGTCAAACAAATATAAGCCTTAGGTTACATTTGGGTAAATGCTATAACTGTTCATATATATGAATGCAATTTTTAACGTTTTGATATGTTTTGATATAAGATCATCACTTAATACTCTGATTATTTAGATGTTGTGTGACACAGAAGTAACTGAATTTCCTTGTCTATTGCATTATAAGGAACTCTCATCAGATCTTTAATCATGTCCCTTTTTGAGTCTTTTTGTCATAGTTTTATGACTCTTATTTGGAACATTTCTGGTTCTCTAATGTTTGCTCTTTGAGATTAAGGAAACTTTTTCTCAAGATACCCATGATATACAATAATAGGATAGAGTATCCCTCTGTAAACAAATTAAAGTATTTAACTATTTCTCTCTACCTAAACCCTCTGAAATTCACAAACTCTCAATGAGTGCTCTTTCTTCCATGGCATTTACAGTTATTTGCATAAATTCAATGAGAATCCTCCTTGTAACAGGATATCATTGGAAACATTAGTTATTTTACCAAGGCTTTGACTGGAATGTTCTGTTTGAGAGGCATGCATAGAATTAGATATGACTGTACAGTTTTAAGAAACTAAGATTGACTTTATGAAACATGAAGCCAGTAAAGCCCCTTGGAAATGTTGGCTTGATACCTTGCTTACAGAGTTCCCAGCAGCCTTACCTATTGAGTAAAGAATGTCACTTCCTGGCAGGTGCAGGAAACTCAGGATACTTTGAGGACCTCGTGAAGAGGAATTTGCCCAAATCTACAGGTATTGCAGGCATGTCTGATGCCAATACTTGACTTGGCTTCTGGCCTGAGGAGCTACTAAATATTCAATCTAGATTCCTTATAAAAATTTCCAGCAAAGCAAAATTGAAAAGATCTGTATGATCAATCACTACTCTTGCTGAGATTATGTAAATAGGCCAAGTTTGTAAAAACTGGACTTGTTTACAAATAAATTATTCTTGATTTGGCTACCTATGGAAATGAGTGCTACTAGAGAGAAAAATTATTTTTTTTAAATGTTTTATTTATTTCTAGGAGAGAGAGAGACAGCGTGAGCAGGGGAGGGTCAGAGAGAGAGGGAGTCACAGACTGAAACAGGCTCCAGGCTCTGAGCTGGCAGTCAGCACAGAGCCCGACGCGGGGCTCGAACCCACGAACCGCGAGATCATGACCTAAGCGAAAGTCGGACGCTTAACCGACTAAGCCACCCAGGCGCCCCGAGAAAAACATTATTTTAATAACACATCTTTCTGCATGTTAATTTTTAGTTCTGTTAGTCTTTAAAGGTTGTTTGCCTAAGGCAGACAACTTGTGGTAAACTTGAGATATTGTCACAATAGCACAGGTATAGAGAAACTTCTCACTTGCTATTCTGTGGGGATAGTAACAGGACACTATGAGTATATGATTATTTAAAAAAAAAAACCTAGAAAATGGGATGGATTTCCCCAATAGTTGTATGAAAAGACTATAGTGCTTTCTTAAATTATTCCCTTGACCCCGGGTAAATTCATACTTCTCTAAATGAATATACCAAGTCATAGCCTCACTAAACCTGATTTGCAGTTATGAGAAATGCACCCCATATAAAAGAAGGAAATACAGTTTATTTAACGGATTGGAAGTCTAATACAGGCAGGGGATTTAACTCCAAAATGGAAGAGCACCTACTGAGTCATATTATGGACTCCCACTGTAGTTAAATTAGAAGTCCATTACTCATGGACTCCTATAACAAGAATTAAACCTGTACATTACTCAGGAATCTAGTATTGTTGCAGGATTTTTACCACAATACTCAGAATTCATTGCCTTGCTGTTTTGAAAAATGAAGAAGTGGATACAAAATGAGCAGCAGGCAAAAGTTTATTAGAGTATAAGATTAGAAAGGAAAGATAGTAGGAAAGCTCTCTTTACAGAGAGGGAACATTGGAAAGTGAATGCATGAGAACTATGAGCAAAGGTCCTTGTTTTATAAGGTTCTTGTCAGTCCTTCCTCTTCCCTTCCCTCTTCTTCCTTCTCAGGTTCTATCCTTATTGGCTTGATAGCTCTAGTGTTGGGTTGTCCATTCCTAATTGCTTGTTATCATTGTATGAGGGGTTGTCTATGGCCATACTTAGGTCTTTTGTCAAATTCCAGGGGGAAACCTGAGGGGGAGTAGGCAGTGTCTGTTACATTCTTAAGAGGAGCTTTTATACCTAGGGGGGATTGCTGTGGTCAGACACTCCCAGCATTATTTCAAAATGTGTCTTTTCCCAACCAGGGACCTCAGATCCCAATCCTTTCCCTCTCTGCCTATTTCCATCCTCTTTTTTTTTGTTTGTTTCGTTTTGTTTTTGTTTTTTGTTTTTCCTATCATAGTATGCCAGCTGGCATGCATTCTTATTCTTATGAACCGGTGAAGACCTCAAATCTCTCTTCAAATTACAATAAAGGACTTTTTGTATGTTTTTGTAAAGTTTTTGTATGTTTTTTGGTTTTTTGCTTCTCTTTGTCATAATATTAACCTTATTTTGTTGTCTTTCTTGTTGTCTCCCTGCCTAGTGCTAAGACTCCTTTACCACCATGACTTCTAGCTGATAGATGATCCTTTCTTTTGTGGATATATATCTTTATTTCATTTTGAGAGACAGAAAGCAAGCAAGCAAGGGAGAGGGAGAGAGAGAGGGAGACACAGAATCTGAAGCAGGCTCCAGGCTCTGAGCTGTCAGCACAGAGCCCGACGTGGAGCTTGAACCCACAGACTGTGAGATCATGACCTGAGCTAAAGTTGGACACCCAACTGACTCAGCCACCCATGCGACCCTACAGATGATCCTTTCTACTCAAGGAGGTTCATATATGTTGTGTACCTTGGATTGGCTGTCTTTGCCTTTGGTAATTCCTATTTATGAATACTCCAACTGACCAATGTTGACACACAGGAGCATCTCTACACCCCTATTCAGTAGGAAGAAGTTACAGAAGAAAAGACCTTCCACTCTGAGCAATCTTAAAGGTTTTAAGAGTCAAAACTGTTCAGAGGGAAAGATGTGGGAAACAAAGGCAGAAGTATATATATATATATACTAGTCTCTTCATAGGGTCCATGGCAGCTCTGCCCATGGGTCCTACCCCTGTGCTTTAATAAAATCAACTTTTTGCACCAAAGTCGTCTTCAAGAATTCTTTCTTGGATGTAAGCTCCAAACCCCACAAACCCCACCATCACCCCAAAAACCTCATCAGCAATGATTTAAAAACTTATAAGGGAGGTATTTATAAGACACTGAACTGTTGGAGGAGTAATTAACTCTTCATGTTCATAGTAATATGTCTTGCATTCCCATTTATAATATCAAAATAATTCACCATGATTAATGTTAGGATAGTGAGCCAATAGAAATAATAGGGATTTGCCATGTATTATTTCTTATTATCATTTAAGAATAATACAATTTAGAGATTTAGAGGCAAGATGGCGGAGAAGTAGGAAGCACCGTACATTTCCCCTGCACTCATCTCTCAAACAGAGAAGGTCTGAAGTCCTAGGACACTGAGTCAAAGGAATTTGGGAGGAGACAGAGACAGAGTACACTGGGAAGGAAACCTAATAATTGCATGAGTGCGAACTGGGGAAGATAAAAGTGGGACAGGACCCAGAGATACGGAAGGAGGGGAAGGAACCCGGCTTGCATGCAGCTGCGATGAATGATAAACCGGTAAGCGGTGACGAGCTGCCGCGAGTCCAGGGGAAAGGAAAGAAAAGCTGAGATTGCTCATAGAACCATCCCTGGAGAAGAGAAAAAACCTCGGCTTGGTTAGACAGTGTTTTTTAGCTCTGGCTGGGTGCTGACTTTAAACTAGGTGCCCTGGTCCCAGAAGGCGCCAGAAAAAACTGAATCGCCGTGTGCCGGGCACCATCCGTGGTGGAGACGGCCCGGTGAACCGGCAGCAATGCCTGCGGAGGCGGTCCCGGCGCCGGGTGAAGCGGCAGTGGCGCGCGTGACATCAGCCCACTAAGGCAGCAGCTTCAGCGACCCGGTGAAGTGGTGCTTACGCCAGGTGAAGCGGCAGCTGTGTGAACGAAAGTTGCCAGCTGAAGCGCTGGCGGCCCGTGAAGCAGCAGCAACGCCTGCGGCGGCGGTCCTGGTGCTGAGTGAAGCGGCAGTGGTGGGCGCGACATCGGATCCACTGAAGTGGCAGTGGCAGCGAGCCAGTGAAGTGCTACAGGCACCCAGTGAAGCAGTGGCTGCATGAGGGAAAAGTTGCCGACTGACACGGCAGTGGAAAGCGGTTGCGGCGGGGTGACGCATCACGGAATCTGCGGAATTGAAGTTGCTACATTCCCCAAACTCACTCGGGTTGTATTGCTGCTTGACCCCGGCAGATCTGAGGCTACAACACTTCCCCCACCCTCCACTCAACCTCAGGCAACAGGGAAGCAGCGACCAGAGAACTGTTAATGGCTGTATAACAAAGCCTCTCAGAAGTAATCAGACTAGATAGTTTCTCCAGATAACACCACCTTCTTTCTCTCACCTCTCCAACCATATTCCACCCTTTAGCTCTTTGAGAAAAGCTTCTTATCCCTTCTGCCTGTTCCTTTTATCTCCAATTTTGCCTCATCTCCGCCCTATCATCTCTCTCTTTCTCTAGCTCTTCAACAAGCACTGCATACACCCGGCTATTTAATTGTAGCTGGGAAATCTGGTTATATGCTTTAAACCGATCTTAGTCTATTGGTTTTCTACATTCATCCTTTTCTTTACTTCTTTTTGACATTTTTATGTATTTTTATTTTCTATCATTCGCCTTCCCTCCTACGTCTTTTCTCATTACTTTTTAGTTTTCCCGCTTGGTTAGTGTGATTGTTGGATTTGTTTGTACGTTTGTATCCCTTTGTTCCCTGTGTGTTTCTCTGTCTGTTGTCTTCTCCAGGGCTACCTCAAGAAACATACCAAAGTACCCATGGTGGACGGTCCCAAATACCACTACGAGTAGGAAAATAAAATAACCAAGGTCTCAACAAGAGACACAAAGAGATACCATTCAAAAAACACTTTCTGAAAGGATAGGCCCTGGACAGTCAAAGAGTTTTCCTGGGTACAGCAGCACTCACGGGTGCAGAGAGCATAACAAGTCTTTAAAACTAACAAGAGACAGAAAGCTAACCAAAATGACAAAACGAAAGAGATCTCCTCCAAAGAAACTCTAAGAAGAATTGACAGCTAATGAACTGCTCAAAACAGACATAAGCAGCATAACTGAACACGAATTTAGAACAATAATCGTAAAATTAATCGCTGGGCTTGCAAAAAGCATAGAGGACCTCAAAGAAACTATGGCTTCAACCAACATGAAGAATAAATATTGGCATGATGAATTAAAAAATGTGATAAATGAAATACATAATAAACTGGAGGTATCCAATGGACAGATTGAAGAGGCAGAAGAGAGAATGAGTGATTTAGAAGACACCATTATAGAAAAACAAGAAGCTGACAAAAAAAAAAAGACAAACTGATCCAGGAACATGAAAGAAGAGTTAGAGAGCTCAGTGATACAGTCAAACGCAACAATATCCGTATCATATTAATCCCAGATGAGGAAAAGAGAGATAAAGGGGCTGAAGGAGTCCTGGAACAAATTATAGCAGAGAACTTCCCCAACCTGGGGAAGGAAGTAAACGTTGAAACACAAGAGGCACAGAGAACTCTCCTCAGATGTAATTTGAATCGATCTTCTGCACGGCATATCATAGTGAAAATGGCAAAATATAAGGACAAACAGAGAATATTGAAAGCACCTAGGGAGAAAAGGGCCCTAACATACAAACGGAAACCTATCAGAGTGGTGACAGACCTATCTACTGAAACTTGGCAGGCCAGAAAGGAATGGCAGGAGATCTTCAATGTGATGAACAGAAAAAATATGCAGCCAAGATTTCTCTATCCAGCATGCCTGTCATTCAAAATAGAAGGAGAGATGAAAGTCTTTCCAAATAAACAAAAATTGAAAGAATTTGTCACCACTAAGCCAGTCCTACAAGAAATCCTGAGTGGGGACTCTCTGAGGGAATTATTGTAAGGAACGAAGACACCAGACACACCACCACAAGCATGAACCCCACAAAGGACACAATGACTCTAAACCCACATATTTCAATAATAACACTGAATGTAAATGGGTTGAATGCTCCAATCTAAAGACATAGGGTAGCAGAATGGATAAAAAAACACAATCCATCGATTTGCTGTCTACAAGAAACGCATTTTAGATTGGAAGATACCTTCAGATTAAAAGTAAGGGGATAGAGAAATATTTGTCATGCAACAGGAAGTCAAAAGAAAGCTGGAGTAGCTATACTTATATCAGACAAACTAGACGTTAAATTAAAGACAATAACAAGGGATGAAGAAGGCATTATATAATAATTACAGGATCCATCCATCAGGTAGAACTAACAATTATAAATGTCTATGCACCGAATATGGGAGCACCTAAATATTTAAAACAATTAATCACTAAAAGAAACAACCTTATAGATAAGAATGTGATAATAGCAGGGGACTTTAATACTCTGCTTACAGCAAAGGATAGATCAACCAGACAGAAAAATCACTAAAGAAAAAATGGACTTCAATGACACAATGGAACAGATGGATCTGACAGATATATTTAGAACTCTGCATCCTGAGGCCAAGAAATTCACTTTCTTCTCATGTGCGCATGGCACATTCTCCAAGATATATCCCATACTGGGACATAAAGCAGCCCTCAATAAATATAAAACAATTGAGATCATACCATGCACACGTTCAGATCATACTGCTTTGAAACTTGAAATCAATCACAGGAAGGAGTCTGGAAAACCTCCAAAAACATGGAAATTAAAGAATACCCTACTAAAGAATGAGTGGGCCAATCAGGCAATTAAGGAAGAAATTTAAAAATATATGGAAACAAATGAAAATGAAAATATAGCAAACCAAACTCTAAGGTATGCTGCAAAGGCAGTGCTAAGAGGAAAGGACATTGCACTCCAGGCATATTTCAAGAAATTAGAGAAAGTGCAAGTGAAAAATCTAACAACTAGCATAAAGGAACTAGAGGCAGAGCAACAGGAGCACCCCAAACCCAGTAGACGAATAGAAATAGTAAAAATCAGAGCAGAAATAAACAACATACAGAACAAAGAAACAAGTGAACACATCCATGAAACCAAGAGTTGGTTCTTTGAAAAAGTAAACAAAATTGACAAACCTCTAGCCAGGCTTCTCAAAAAGAAAAGAGAGAGCACTCAAATAGACAAAATCATGAATGAAAATGAATTTATTACAACCAACCCTTCAGAAATACAAGCAATTATCAGGAAATACTATGAAAAATCATATGCCAACAAATCGGACAACTTAGAAGAAATGGACAAATTCCTAAACACACACTCACTACCAAAATTCACACACGAAGAGATTGAAAATCTGAACAGACCTATAACTAGTGAAGAAATCCAATCAGGTATCAAAAATCTCCCAACAAATAAAAGCGCTGGACCTGATGGCTTCCCTGGGGAATTCTACGAGACATTTAAAACAGAATTAATACCAATTCTTCTCAAGCTATTCCAGAAAATAGAAATGAAAGGAAAACTTCCAGAATCATTTAATGAAGCAAGCATCACTCTGATTTCCAAGCCAGACAGAGACACAGGAGAAAAAGAGAACTACAGGCCAATATCCTTGATGAATACGGATGCAATAATCCTCAACAAGATACTTGCAAATCGAATCACAGCACATAAAAAGAATTATCCACAAGATTAAGTGGGATTCATTCCTGGTTTACAGGGCTGGTTCAACATTCGCAAATCAATCAATGTGATACATCACATCAACAAAAGAAAGGATAAAAACCATATGACTCTGTCAATAGATGCAGAAAAAGCATTTGACAAAATACAGCATCCCTTCTTAATAAGACCCTCGAGAAAGTCGGGATAGAAGGAATGTACTTAAACATCATGAAAGCCATCTATGAGAAGTCTTCAGATAACATCATCCTCAACGGGGAAAAGCTGAGAGCTTTCCCCCCTGAGATCAGGAACACGACAGGGATGTCCACTCTCACCACTGCTGTTTAACATAGTGCTGGAAGTCCTAGCATCAGCCATCAGACAACAAAAGGAAATCAAAGGCATCAGAATTGGCAAAGAAGAAGTCAAACTTTCACTCTTAACAGATGACATGATACTCTGCATCGAAAACCCGACAGACTCCACCAGAAGCCTACTAGAACTGATACAAGAATTCAGCCAAGTTGCAGGGTACAAAATCCACGTACAGAAATCGGTTGCACTTTTTTACACCAACAATGAAGCAACAGAAAGAGAAATCAAGAAACTGATCCCATTCCCAATTGCACAAAAACCATAAAGTACCTAGGAATAAACCTAACGAAGGATATAAGAGATCTGTATGATGAAAACTATAGTAAAGTTATGAAGGAAACCGAGGAAGACACAAAGAAATGGAAAAACATTCCATGCTCGTGGATAGGAAGAATAAATATAGTTAAAATGTCATTATGACCCAAAGCAATCTACACATTCAATGCAATTCCAATCAAAATTGCATCAGCATACCTCTCAAAATTAGAAAACTAGAACAAACTATCCTCAAATTTGTGTGGAACCACAAAAGACCCCGGATAGCCAAAGTAATACTAAAGAATAAAACCAAAACGGGAGGTATCACCATCCCAGACTTTAGCTTCTACTACAAAGCTGTCATCATCAAGACAGTATGGTATTGGCACAAAAACGGACACATAGACCAATGGAACAGCATTGAGAACTCAGCAGTGAACCCAAAAATATACAGCCAACTAATCTTTGACAAAGCAGGAAAGAGTATCCAATGGAAAAAAACAGCCTCTTTAACAGATGGTACTGGGAGAACTGGACAGCAACATGCAAAAGAATGAAACTAGATCATTTTCTCACACCATACACAAAAATAAACTCAAAATGGATAAAGGACCTGAACGTGAGACAGGAAACCCTAGAGGAGAAAGCAGGAAGCAAACTCCCTGACCTTCACCGCAGCAATTTCTTACTTGACACATCCCCAAAAGCAAAAGAATCAAGAGCAAAAATAAACTGTTGGGAACCTCATCAAGATTAAAAGCTTCTACACCGCAAAGGAAAGAATCCATAAAACTAATAGGCCGCCAACGGAATGGGAAAAGGTAGTTGTAAATGACATATCAGATAAAGGGTTAATATCCAAAATCTATAAGGAACTCACCAAATTCCACAACCGAAAAACAAACAACCCAGTAAAGAAATGGGCAGAAGATATGAACAGACACTTCTTCAAAGAGGACATCCAGATGGCCAACAGACACATGAAACGATGCTCAGCATCCCTCCTCATCAGGGAAATACACATCAAAACCACACTGAGATACCACCTCACGCCAGTCAGAGTGGCTAAAATGAGCAAATCAGAGGACTCTAGACGCTGCCGAGGATGTCGAGAAACGGGCCCCCTCCTACACTGTTGGTGGGAATGGAAACTGGTGCAGCCCCTCTGGAAAACAGTGTGGAGGTTCCTCAAAAAGTTAACAATAGAACTCCTCCATAACCCAGCAATAGCACTGCTAGGAATTTACCCAAGGGATACAGGAGTGCTGATGCATAGGAGCACATGTATCCCAATGTTCATAGCAGAACTCTCAACAATTGCCAAAACATGGAAAGAGCCTAATTGTCCATCAACAGTCGAATGGATCAAGAAGTTGTGGTTTAACTTCACGATGGAATACTACATGGCAATGAGAAAGAATGAAATCTGGCCATGTGTAGCAACATGGATGGACCTTGAGGGTGTTATGCTGAGCGAAATAAGTCAGGCAGAGAAGGACAAATACTATATGTTTGCACGTATAGGAGGATTAGGAGGAACTTAACAGAAGACCAAAGGGGAGAAGAAGGGGGGAAATAGTGGGGGAGAGGGAGAGAGGCAAACCATGAAAGACTCTTGAATGGTGAGAACAAACTGAGGACTGATGGGTGTGTGGGGGGAGGAGGGTGATGGGCATGGAGGAGGGCACTTTGGGGATGAGCACTGGGTGTTATATGGAAACCAACTTGACAATAAACTATATGTAAAAAAAAAAGAATATTACAATTTGGTACTACTACTTTTCTCATAATACAAATGAATTAAAATATAATTTTGAATAAGTATAAAAAAAAGTCCACATAGAGAAATATTATCAGTGATGAGAGATCTTGAAGCAAGCTGAGGGCAAAATACAGATTGGATCTCCCCCCAACTCCCGCGCCCAAGTGGAATATTTGTGATATTTCTCTGACACTCCCGGCTATCCGGCAACAAAGGAAAGGGGTTTAAGTGCTTGACATGGTAATGTGGGAAACTAAGGCAAATGAAAAGTTAAATTCCCTTACTGCCTACATCCCATAGACAAGTCCTTGAAACTGGAAGAGTGACTGTCCTCTAGGAGCTCAGCTGCCTTGATAATGACACTTTACTAGGGCACAAGAGAACCTTAGCTTAACATTATCCCAAGCTCAAAGATCCTATAAGTCTACTTCCCTTATCTCAACTGTACCAAGATATATGCTGGCAATCATGCTCCAAGCTTATGCCCCCCATATACCATATGAAGGGTTTCATGACTGAGGTTTTATTAAACAGTAATAAATGGCATTCCCCTAGCAACCATTAGCCGCTCAAGGTCATGGAAACCTTGCTTCCAAAATTCCTTAGAGACTTACTCTATCCCTGACGCCCTCCCAACCTGAGGGTATATAATAAGTTACCTGTCACGACCTCAGTGGTTTCTGTCCCCATGCTTTAATAAAATCAGCTTTTTGCACCAAAGACATCTTCATGAATTCTTTCCCGGCAATTGGCTCTGGACCCCATGAACTCCCCAACACCCCAAAACTTCATCAATCAGCATTTAATAAAACTCAGGAGAAAATACTGACCAAACATTTTTCTAGCATTTTCCAGAATCAATTACAAGGCACCCTGTTTTCTCTAGAGTTCTCTATGGCATATTTTTGGTAGACAAAACAATGGAATAATTCTGTTTGATTCTAGTGTATATAGCAAAATTTAGAATCCTAAAAAGGAAATTTAGAAATTGCATTCAAACCATTTTCTTTCTGTTATTTTTTTGTCTTTTTTCCCATTTTCTGAAACATGTATTACTCATCTCAAATTACTATTATACTATTTGGAAACTCCAGGAACACATAAATTATGTTTCTAAAGGAACTGAGTTTATTTTAAAGCATCGCATTAAGTTTGAATCTCAGTAAACAAAGCCATGTCTTCATTATATGTTGATTTTAACATAGAGCACAGACTTGCATACATCAAATGATATGATAAAGTAATTTAAAGAAAAAGGTGTTCTTTTTTAAGTAATAAAGTAGTGTGGAACCAAGGTACAATATGTATATCTTCTCAGTAAGTAATTAAGCCATAATGTGTTTGTTTTCTTAGAAGTTTTCATAATTAACATTTTAAAAATTGACTCTTTGATACTTGCGCTATTCACTTTAATAAAAGCATAGAAAAGTTTCTCTCTGCTTAGATTAACATATTCATACAATATGTGCCCAAGCTGAAACAGACATGTCAAATATCTGAGAGGTAGTGTCATTCATGACCACAAATGGTTTTAAAAGGGTGAACCACTAAGATTTTTTTAGCAAAGACCTAAGGAAAACCAGTCTTGGGCACAGTGTGCTAACCTATTTTATAATAGCTAATTAGAAGTCTAAGCTTTTTGCAGAAGAATGCCATTTAAACTTACATGCTATCCCACTTTCATAGCATATATATATATATATATATATATATATATATATATATATATTCACTGAGGCAAGCAACTTAGAAACATAATTCCATCATAGCTGTGCAGTTAAGCAAGGAACTTGTAAATTGAATGTATCTGTGTGTTTTTTTTGGGGGGAAGTCATCTGTTCTCATCACTGAAATAAACAATAAAAGGTTACATTTAGAAGCCTCAAAAACATGTTTAGTACATTAAAGTTTCAATTACAAAATGATGTGAATATTACAATTACCATAAGAAATTACAATGTCTAACATTTAAAAATTACCTGCAACTGTTTTTTAATCACAATAATGTTATACAAAGGGTACATATTTTTGTTAACTAAAATTAGTGAGGCAATTTAGGAACAAGAGACAGATTCTTTCACTCCTCTTTTTTTTTGTTGTTGTTGTTTTTAAATTTATTATTATTTTTTTTATTTCTGAGAGAGACAGCAGAGCAGGGGAGGGTCAGAGAGAGAGGGAGACACAAATTCTGAAACAGGGTCCAGGCTCTAAGTTAGCTGTCAGCACAGAGCCCGATGCAGGCCTCGAACCCACGAACCGTGAGATCATGGCCTGAGCTGAGGTTTGACACTTAACTGACTAAGCCACCGAGGTGCCCCTCACTCTCTATGTTTTAAAAGCTGCAATAAAAATACCAGAAAAGGGACAGGTCTTTCTTTTTTAAAATCACTGAAGTACATAAAATGCCTTAGCAGATAACAATACTATTCCATGACATCTAAAATTTTTATGTTCACTTCTCATTCTCCTCATCATAATATTCACATTTTAATTATATATTTATTTTGTTTGTTTGCATGTGAAAACACCAAATAATCTATTATCTCAACATTAAGCTGATTTCTTTTGAAGATAATTTTGAGAGGAATAGAGATTCCTTTTTCAGGATGCTTAAGGCAGAATTCTTAAGGTTCATGCTTGCTGCTTTGCCTGAGCTTCTGCTTCCTGAAATGAAAAAACAAACAAAATGTTTACTTAAATATCACAAAGCAGACATCCATATACATTTTGGTTAGACTATATTAGCTCAAATTATTAAGAATATTCAAAAACAAAAACAAATGGCTCTCAGAGAAGACTGCTTGAAAATTCTTAATAGAAAAACTATAATATAGAAACTTCTGCTTAGAAGCAGATGTAATAGAAGACTGCCTAATCATTACTAATTGTGTGAAATAATTCCATAAAAGCAAGTGATTTCCAAGTACAGTTGAAACAAAAAAAAAGGATGATTTTCTTTTTCTGTGATTTGTCACCAAAAATTGAGTGTTCAAAAACATTGTCACCTAAAGTTTACAAGTTAGTTTTTTTTGTTTAAAGTTTAAATTACTTAGAAAATGTACTATTTATTAAAATGTTGTTGCTTTAAATTTTACAAGAGTAGGCAGGAAAAAAGGTCAGGTTGTCTTTCTTCTCCTCTGGGCAATGAGTATTTCCAGCATAGGTATGCTCTGGAACCTACCATATTCCACTTCAAGGGAAGTTTATGGAACTAAAGATGGGTGGTAAGAGTGACTCTGGTGAAAGAAATTTCAGAGTTAAGTTGTAGAAATCATGCATACTTGACAATATCATTCTAAACACCTGCCAGAAATTGAATACTTGGTAGTCACAGGAGGAGTGAGAGCAGCTGAATACTCCAAAATGAGCCTCTGGGAGCGCCTCAGTGGCTCAGTTGGTTAAGCAGCCAACTTTGGCTCAGGTCATGATCTCATGGTTTGTAGGTTCGAGCCCTGCATCAGACTGTGCTGACAGCTCAGAGCCTGGAGCCTGCTTCTGATTCTCTGTCTCCCTCTCTCTCTGCCCCTTCCCCACTTCTGCTTTCTCTCTCTCTCTCTCTCTCTCTCTCTCTCTGTGTCTCTCTCTCAAGATTAAATAGGGGCACCTGGGTGGCTCAGTCGGTTGAGCGACTAACTTTGGCTCAGGTCATGATCTCACAGTTTGTGGATTCGAGCCCTACATCGGGCTCTGTGCTGACAGCTCACAGCCTGGAGCTTGCTTCAGATTCTCTCTGTCTGTCTGTCTCTCTCTGACCCTCCGGTGCTCACTTTCTTTCTCTCTCTCTCAGAAATAAATAAAAACATTTTTAAAAATTAAAATAAATAAATAAAACATTAATTTTTTAAAAAAATTAAATATTAAAAATTTTAAAAAACACACAAAATGAGCCTCTGATACTATGCCCAGAAGAAGGGGAAAAAGCAAAATAGAAAGATGGTAGATTCTTACAAAACAAAAAAGGTAGAAATGAAAGGAAGAAGGACACCAAAGAGGACACTGTAATTTGTTCTTTTAAATTTTTAAAAAATAATGTTTAGTTATTTTTGAGAGAGAGATAGCACAGTAGGGAAAAGGCAGAGATAGACGGAGAGAAAGAATCCAAATCAGGCACCATTCTGTCTGTGCAAAGCCTGATGCGAGGCTCAAACTCATGAACCATGAGGTCATGACCTGAGCTGAAGTCAGACGCTCAACTGACCGAGCTGAGCCACCTATGAGTCCCTGTAATTCATTCTTGATACGTATTCAACAAAAAAAGATGTAAAATACTACCTTCAGAAACCTAGGGGGAAAAAAAACTCTAAGCTCTTTTAAAACATTAAACATCATGTTTGGTTGTCAAAATGACAATATCTTAGACCGTTATTATGCATTTTCTTTCATTTTATGGAACTTTTTGAGAATTTCCTCACAACATAATGAATTTTACACTAAGAACCCTCAAAGGCTTAGCACATGTATTTGGGGAAGTAGTTATATAAAATGTGAATATGGGGTGCCTGGGTCGCTCAGTCAGCTGAGCGTGCAACTCTTGATTTCAGCTCAGGTCATGATCCAGGGTCGTGGAATCGAGCCCTATATATGGCTTTGTACTAAGTGTGGAACCTGCTTAGGATTCTGTCTCTCTCTCTCTCCCTCTGCCCCTCTTTCTGACTTGTGTTCCCTCTCTAAAAAAATAAATAATAATAAAAATTAAAACAAAAATGTTAATATGTCCTAATGCGACGTCTTTCTTTTTATGCACATCTAATGCCTCTGGTAACTAGTATTTTGGAAACACCCTAATTCCCTTAAGTCACATCCTGTCACTCTTTGCTGTAATTAGTCATAAATCCTTTAGCTCTCAGTTATTCCTTTTAATGGAAGAAATTATTGGCACAGACATCCAAAACAAAAATGCTATAAGAAACTTTTTGTAATATATCTTTACAGTAATGCATTATATTTAAAGTAAATTATTTAGTTTTCTAATTATATTTTATCCATCGAATATATAAATTGTGCCAAAATATGTAAGTAGCCAATATGTATAGTTCAAGGATTATCTAATCAACCTGAGAGATTTGGAAATAGGCATATGAGGGTATCATCCCCTTTCATTCCTAATATAAACATCATTCCATTAATGTACCGATTTTGCATTAGATAATCTTGGTTGAGTTCAAATTTCAGCTCTGTTACTCTATAATTATGTAACCTTGGACAAATTACTTAAACTATCTGAGCGTCAGTTTCCTTTTTTATAAAATGCTATTGAGCACACCTAGCTCATAATGATGGTATAAGGATAAAATTAGTTGTATGTGAAGAGTCTAACTCAGTGTTTGGCCATTGCAGGCATCCATCCTTCTTTCCCGCTTTTCTCTTCTCCGCTTTTTGTCTAGTAACTAGGACCAAAATCACAGCTAAGTGATATTAATATAAAATTCCTCTTGGAGATTTGGTAAAATAATAGGAATGCTTCAAATCTCACAGCAGAGGCAGATTCCACTGTCCCTCTCTGAAGCAGGATGGTTCAACCAAAGCTAGTGAGAACATTTCTCTAACCAGCATTCTCTACTCCCTCAACATACTACTAGTGACCATGGGTCAATGATTTTTTTTAATGTTTTTATTTTATTTTTGAGAGAGAGAGAGAGAGAGATAGAGCACAAGTGGGAGAGGGGCAGAGAGAGGGAGACACAGAACCAAAGCAGGCTCCAGGTTCTGAGCTGTTGGCACAGAGCCCCACGTGGGGCTCAAACTCACAAACTGAGATCATGACCTGAGCTGAAGTAGGATGCTTAACTGACTGAGCTATCCATGTGCCCCAATGGGTCAGTGATTTTTTTCTCAACATGAACATCACCAGATTTTTCTTTTTTAGTAAAAAAAGTTATTTTACTTCATATCTGAAAACCATCACCTCCTATAAAGAAATGCTAATCCTAAGAAATGCTAGTATTAAGAAAATAAATATTAAATATACCCTGTTTTGACTGCATCCAGTATACAAAATAATATAAAAACTATCTTCCACAGGAGGATTCCTTGTTTTGTGGAAATATTTGTCACAAGATAATTTTAAATACAAAGTTCTCCATTGAATTGGTTTTGAATAATTTTTAAATGTAAAGAGAATGTGTGCTAATTATTTAGAAAGTAAATAAGGGAGAAAAATGTACATGTTTGTCTATGGTTCTGTTCAATCTCTTAACAGAGTATTAAGTAAAACAATTATGTACCAAATTATAATGTATCTTTAATGAAAGCACTACTTCTTTCAGTGAATAAACTATTTTTGTTGACCCTATTAGTAGACATTTAAATTGTTTTCAAAGTTTCAGGATTATATATAACACTTTGAAACACTTTTATCCATAAAGTTCATTATTTAATTTGGTTGACCCTACTTTTAGACATTTAACCTACTTCCAAAGTTTTAGGATTGTAGATAGCGTTTTGATTTATGTTTTTATCCATAAAACTTTTTCCTTGTATAGAATTATTTCATTAGACTATAATACCCCATGTGAAATTACTGGGTGAAGGACTATAAACATTTTAGGGTCCTTGATATCTTTTTGTCATTATGGTTTTCAAAATAATATCAATTCATACTACAACCAGCATTTCAATGCATCCTTCTTGGCACTGAGTATTATCCTTTGATATCTTTACTAATTTCACCGATCAAAATTGAATCTCATTTTATAACATGTCTTTATTGTCAAGCATTTTTCTAATGTGGGTTAATTAGTGGTATTTTGGTTTTTTTTAAATTTTTAAATGTTTATTTTTGAGAGAGAGAGAGAAACAGAGACAGGGAGACACAGAATTCGAAGCAGGCTCCAGGCTCTGAGCTGTTAACACAGAGCCCAGTACAGGGCTCGAACCCACAGACCCTGAGATCATGACCTGAGCTTGGACACTTAACCAACTGAGCCACCCAGGCACCCCCTAACTAGTTGTATTTCTTGATTTGTATACTCTCTTTTTCTGAGAGAGTGTGTATGAGCATGAGCATGGGAGGGGCAGAAGGTGAGAAAGAGAGAGAATCTTACGCAGGCTCCATGATCAGCAAAGAGCCCAATGTGGGCTCTCACCACCATGATATCATGGCCTGAGCTGAAATCAAGACCTGGATGTTTAACTGACTAAGCTACAGTCACCTCTTATTTTGTATACTTTCCATTTTCAGTTCTTTCTAGAAGGCTTATTATCCTGTTAAATTAAAGGGGGGAAAATACTCTGAAAGTTGACCTGAAGAATAGAAAAATCATCATTCTGATATCAAATTTTCACTTTTAGTCTTGGAGAAAAACCTATTAAATACTAACAGTCAAAACTGTCCTATCACCAAATAAAAGACATAGCATACAGAACATAGGAAATATTGTAATAATGTTGCATGGTGACAGATGATAGCTACACTTGTGGGCTTACCATAATTTATACAGAAGTTGAATCACTATGTTGTACACCTGAAACTAATGTAACATTGTGTGTCAACTATGTACTCAAGTATGTAGAAATAAATAAATAAATAAATGAATGAATAAATGAATTCCAGATCTCTTCTTATTACCAATCCTCCCTTAACTCCACTGTTATTTCCAGATCTCTTCTTATTACCCCAATCTATCAACTCTCTCCTTGCAAACATGTACTGTTGTTTTACTTTATTCCTACTCCTAGGCTTAAATAAAGATGGAAAAAAAAAACTATAAGCTGACAAGCTCCACTATGAACTCATCAACTCTAGATGGACCCTCTATTTTGCTCAGCCATACTTCCATTCACAATCTTAACTTACTCTTTAGCCTATTTTCAACAACCGGATTGTTTTCAATCCTCCTCAAAGTTCTAATACGTTTAATTTCCCATTACACCTAGCAGATGACCTTACATTAAAGATAAGACATTTTCTAATGTGAACTTCTCTAATCTCCTTGCAGTATAAAATTTCTATTTTTATCCTTCTCTCCTTATTCGCTCCAGTCTCAGAAAAAAACAGCATGTCCTCTCCTTTTCAAGACTAATTCCTCCCCTGGATCCTCACTTTTTTGTTTCCTACATGATGTTTGTTTTATTTCCTGATTGCTAGGATAGAAGCCCTGTATATAGCTTCACTTCTTCCTAGTTATTTACATACACAAGCATCTCATAAACTGCTACATCTTATCATACATGAGTTTTCTATATCTCCTAAATTAATCTTTTCTTTTCCATGGCTACAGTACCACTTTAGGCCCTCTTCATTAGTTTTCTGGACTTCTAAGTTACCCTCTAATGGGTATGCCTATCTCTAAAATCTCATTTCTCCAATGTTTTATAATCCACACAACTTTCAAATTTATTCTCTTAAGACACAGATCAAATCACATCCTAAAATACAGATATAATCTTATCACTGTCTTCCCCCTTTTCCTACCATGGCTTTTAGATACCTAGAGGATGAAGCCAAAAGTACCTAACACTGCATTCATAATTTAGTCCAAACCTACTTGGCTAATCTCACATCCTCTATTAAATATGCCTTATTATAGAGACATGCAGCACTACACTCTGCTCCCTGAACATACCATCATGTGAAGCTACATGCAGTGGTTCTTGTTCTGCCTCTGTGAAAGACGCCTTAGTGCCATTTCAGTATTTTTAAATCCCTAACAGCTCAAATGCCACTTCCTCTGTGAAACTTTCTCCAAATTCCTTAATAATATTTTATTATTATTTTCTCTGGGTGCTTATGGCACCTTTTTCATAGCATACAGAAATTACTGTAATATGTGTTGGATTATAATTATTTGTAGTCATATTTGTTGTGTAATTATTTGTATACTTTTCCTTCACTAGATTAAAAACATTTTTAAGGCAGTGACTATGCTGTATTTGCCATATTTGTCTCACCATCAATGTCAAATTAGTGTTTGACACTAATAACTGGCCTAATGAATAAATGAATGAATGATTCCTACTTTTAACTAAGAAGGACTAATCAGTCACAGAAAGCAGATTATCCTTCCTTTCATACTTCCTCTTACCTGAAATGAAATCAATGATATAACTTGGGTTTATTAGCTTGATTAAACAAAAATGTCTCCTCTAACATTTCTTTCAACTTAAATTATACAAAGCCTAAAATAAGACATTTTACTCATGAGAAAAGAATATCAGCAAGGAAATAGAATTTCACAGTGAGTCAGACAACAATGTTAGAAAATTGTCTCTAGTTGAAAACAAGTAATAACAGATTCTCAAAATTGGAGAAGGAGCTAGAGTTCACAGAATCCACTTACTATAAAATTAGTTGCTAAGAACAAAACATAAAATTACAGAACAAGGGCCAGCCTGTGTAGAAAAGACTTATTGTAAAAAGCATGAGGTGCTTGGGTAGCTCAGTCGATTGAGCAATTAACTTCAGCTCAGGTCATGATCTTGTGGTTCATGAGTTTGAACCCCACATCAGGCTTGCTGCTGTCAGTGCAGAACCTGCTTCTGATCCTCTGTCCCCCTTCTCTTTCTGCCTCTCCCTCTCATGCTCTGTCTCTCAAAAATAAAAAAAAACATTTAAAAATATTAAAAAAAAGAAAAGACCTATGGTAAAAAGCAAAGGTATATTTAAAGCCCATAGCTTTGAGATATTTCATTAAAAAGGCAATTTAATTTTTGATTCTTTTCTTAATTTGATCTCCCCTGGAAATACTACCATTTGAAAAATTACTTGTTTCTGGCAGGGAGAAACCCCCAAATTTAGCCAGCAATTTAGTGACCCATTTAGAAACTCAAATGCTCTTAGTTAATTTGAATGGACGACTCTAGCATTTACTCTCACACAATGACAACAGATGCTGCCAAGAAGATTACTATGAACTAAGATGTGCTCTGTTTATGTAAAACCATGCATGATAGCTGAAATAATGGTGTCTTTAAAATTCGTAACCATTTATTTATGAATGGGACAATGAGAAATTTACTGCTTTGGGTAACTTGATGGGGAAGTCACTCTACCTACCTCCCACTCACATACTTTATGTATTTGATTATGCACATCTGTCTGCCCTACCAGGAATTAAATGCATGCAGAGAAGGAACATTTCCTATCAGCTATGTTACACTGCCTCTAGCTTAACCTGAATACATAGTAAACGTGGAAATCTCACTGACTAAAAAATCCAGCAGTAATAAAATGACTAATAAAGCAAGGAAGAAAAGGAATCATACCTTTGAACCAGGTGGGGCTGTCAAGCCTAAAAAGGCATACACAGCATTATTTTCTCTGGCTTCAAAGAAGGCATCATAGTCCTTAATGAAAAGAAGGAAAGGAAAATAAGTAATATGTAACCAGCAAATTTATTCAAAACTAACTGATTGGTGAACCTTCTTTGGTGGGGGGTGTGGTGGAATATAGGCTATCTAATTTCCATAATGCTAGGATTCTGGGAAAAGTAGTAAAGAGGCAAGGCATATTAGATCCCATTTAATGTGGGTTAGAATATATGCTATTTTGTGGGGCAGAAACTGCAAAATAGCTTATTCCATATAACACAGGCTTTAAATCTGCCTCAGGCCAAGTAGCTTTCTCCACAGCTAAAGTAGCCAACTATTTGCCAGTGAGAAGTTGCTTATTTCTCGTAGGAGGCTATTACTTCCATTCCCCATTATTTCTCTTTTATTATTTATTAAGATAGAGTTATCCTCATAACCTAGAGTAGAACAGATTTTAGCAAGATATGCCCAGTATCATAAGAGTAATAAATCTGTGCTGTTTTTGGAGGAAGGGAATGAGATTTTCATAAAATATGACCAGAAGAACAAACGAACCACTAAAAAGTTTCCTTTCAGGGATCCATGAAAAGGATCAGATGACTGAGTTTGTTTGGGCTTCCTACTGTCATCTTCTAAGCCACCAAGCATGCTTTAGAAGTAACAAATAGGGGCACCTGAGTGGCTCAGTTGGTTAAGTGTCTGACTTCGGCTCAGGTCATGATCTCAAGGTTCGTAGGTTCCAGCCCTGTGTCGGGCTCTGTGCTGACAGCTAGCTTGGAGCCTGGAGCCTGTTTCAGATTCTGTGTCTCCCTCTCTCTCTGACCCTCCCCTGCTCACGCTCGCTCTCTCTCTCTCTCTCTCTCAGAAATAAATAAAACATTATTTTTTTAAAAAAGTAACAAATAGAATTGCCTAAATTTGACTATGACATATCAATAGCAAATCTACTTAGAAAACAGCCATTGTCTATACCTGGCCTTACTTTGTTTAATTTAAAACACATAGAAATAAGCCTGGCATTTTGGCTGATTTATTGGAGGTGAAAAGCACTCATAATTTCTTGATTTTTCTAGAGACTTCCTCACCAAAAGATTATCAATTACAGTGTTCTGTATGTGTATGAGTAATTCCTGGTACTTGGAGGATCTGGAGATATAAGGTTTAGATATATGTAGAGTTCTTGGTACTTGGAGGATATCTCAAGCCATGGATGACCGTAAATTGGATCCTCATGCCAAAAAACATCAGAGTTTCTCTCTCTTATTTAGGAATTCTTTTAACACAGTCAGAATTGTTTAACCCTACTGGAATTTCCCAAGGATTGACTGAAAGCATCTTATCATGTACCCTAAATGCTGACAAAGGAATAAACCCTACTACACAGTAAGCACATATGAACAGCCTCCTATGAGCTCACTCTTTGAGCTCACTGTTCGAAAGTGAAACTAATTGGATATGGATAACAATTTCATACTGAGACACATGACCTTTAAACTACTCAAGATAAACAATATACAAGCAACATACATCATTTCTAAACCCAAGCACTTGGAAGTAAACTAAAAATATTAGTTGAAAGAGTCCAACAATCATAGAAGAGGTATTTCTTACCTTTTGTTCAAAGTAACAAAAAAAATTCATGTCAGTTCTTAAGTTCATGTGAAAGAAAATAGGTCAACTATATTGAAATCTGATCATAAAATGAAACTCTAGTTGAAGTATTTTGGGATCAAAGTATGTATATATATATATATATATATATATATATATATGTAAATGTTTATTTCTTTTGAGGGGGTAGGGACAGAGAGAGAGGGAGAGAAAATCTCAAGCAGACTCCACACTGTCAGCACGGAGTACAATGCCGAGCTTGATTCCACAAACCGTGAGATCATGACCTGAGCCAAAATCAAGATTTGGACGCTTAATAGACTGAGCCGTCCAGGTGCCCTGGATCAAAGTATCTTATCTATTTTTGGCCCTGGACGTAGCAAGCACAAACAGGTTTTTAACTCTGAGACAAAAGTACATCACCAGTTTCTTAATAAAGCCAGATCAATTAATCTGTTCTGTAAATAAGTATTGAGCACCTACTACATGCCAGTTTTTTGGTGCTAAGATTACAAGGTAAACAAAATATTTTTAAATTAATTTTAATGTTTTATTTATTTGAGAGAGAGAGAGAAAGAGAGCGAGCAGGGGAGGAGCAGAGAAAGAGGGGGACAGAAGATCCAAAGCAGGCCCTGTGCTGACAGCAGTAAGCCCAATGTGGGGCTCGAACTCATGAACCATGAGATCATGACCTCAGCCAAAGTTGGCCGCTCAACTGACTGAGACACCCAGGTGCCCCAAGAATAAACAAATTATTAAGATCTTCATATCTATACATAGCTCAACCCTAGGGAAGGCAAATTTAAAATATTTACAAAGAGCAAAAAAAAGAGATTGTGACATAGTCTGCTTCTTCTATAGAAATTCATTTGAGGAAAAACACAGATATTTTGTTTACACCTCTGGGATTCCAATAACATTAATCCAGAATGTATTCTATCATATACTGATATCACATTAATTATTATTTCATCAAAAGGCTTCAGTTCTTCATATACATAGCAGAAGCTCTTTCAGAACCAAGATTATTCTTATAAATATTGTACCTTCTATAATAGTGTCTCATCTATGTGGTAGGGTAATTGTTTCAGTCACATTCCAGTCTGGAAATAAGAACATAAGCCATAGATCATTGATTTTCAACAGGGTGTAATTTTCTCCCTAGGGACATCTGGCAAAGTCTGGAGGTATTTTTGGTTTTTCACAACTGGGAGGGTGCTACTGGCGCTCAGAAGCCGGGAATTCTGTTAAACTTCCTACAGTGCATAGGGAAGCCCTCCACAATAAAGATTTGTCCATCCCAATATGTCAGTTGTGCCAAGGTTGAGAAACTTTGAGATATTTTTTAATGTTTATTTATTTTTGAGGGAGAGAGAGAGAGAGAGAGAGGAAAAACCATGAGCAGGGAAGGCAGAGAGAGGAGACACAGAATCCAAAGCAGGCTCCAGGCTCTGAGTTATTAGCACAGAGCCCAACGTGGGGCTCGAACTCATGAACAATGAGATCATGACCTGAGCTGAAGTTGGGTGCTTAACAGACTGAGCCACCTAGATGTCCTGAAACCTTGAGACATTTTAAGCAATGGAATTTAATATGAAGGACTTATTTGCAAAGCAACTGATGAAAGGCAAACAGGAAATGATAAGGCAACCTAAGGATTAACGACAGCAAGAAGCTGCTACCACAGCTACAGGTTAAAGGAAAAAGCAGAGAAGATGATATTACAAAACCCAGGATCTGAGACATGTGGTATCACAAAGGAGACATAGACACTTTCATGGACACTTCCAGAAGCAGGAAGGAGAGGAATATCTTGGCTTTTCCTCCCTCTGTCTTCCACTCTTCCAACAAATATCTCCAATTATTGGCCAAACCTAATAGGTAGCCAATCAGCAATGGAGATTGGGAAATGTAATTTACTCAGGTCAGCCTCCCTCATAATACAGAATGGAGAGGAAAAAAAGAATGAAGATGGAATCTTTCATAAATAGGAAAATGAAATACACAGTGTTTCAACAGAAAAAGTAAGAGCTTATGAATAAAACAAATTTAGGTTTAAATCCTAGCTGTATCGTTTTGCAAGTCAGTTAACTTTCTTCAAAGCCTCAATTTCTTCATCTATAATACAGGAATAACAATACCTACCTCATGGGATTAGTATGAGACCTAACTAATCTAATACACATAAAGCATGTAGCACAATCCTGACATATCATACGTATGTTTTCTATGAATGGTTACTATATATTCTTCTCCCTATGAGTCTGTATAGGGGTAAATCTTAATTCTTATTGTTATTAAACTTCTAACTTACGGGGCCCCTGGGTGGCTCAGTCGGTTAAGCATCCAACTTTGGCTCAGGTCATGATCTCACAGTTCATGAGTTCGAGCTCCGCGTCAGGCTCTGTGCTGACAGCTCAGAGCCTGGAGCTTGTTTCGGATTCTGTGTCTCCCTCTCTCTGCCCCTCCCCTGCTCGTGGTCTGTCTCTCCATCTCTCAAAAATAAACAAACATTTAAAAAAATTTAAAAAAATCATTAAAAATAAACTCCTAACTTAGTATCTGGTATACAGCAGGCATTTAATAAAAGTTAGATTCTTTTTACATTAACAAATATTTATTTTATCGAGTCTCACCTCCTGCCCCGTCCTTTTCATCCTATTTCTCAGTGATACCTTATTCCTATTCTCAATTCAACATTCTCAAATGTTCTCAAATGTTATCCATATAACGTAAAAGGTGTTCGTTTTCAAAGTCAAATGAATTAAAATTTCTGATTCAAAAAAGTTAAGACAATATGCTGGCTTAGATTGGAATGGATGGCCTCTGAGGTCTCTTCCAGCTCCTAGGATTCAATAATTTGCAGAAATTTCAATTATAGAGGCACTGAGGTTTCATTATCTAAATGAATAGCCTAAGTGCCTTTGGCTTATCTTCAGAGTATGTCTTTACACGTTGACCCCATTAGCAGTAACAGATGAAATATTCCGGACCCTCCTCAAATTCGATTCACAGAGAAAATATGTTATGCCAATAAAGTTCTCAATTTTCCATGCTTCCTTCCCTAGATTTTCTGAATTGGCACATAAAAAAGATCCCCACCCAAAAGTGTCCTTACTTCCATATAAACCTATTAAGTAGAAGATTTGGATTGCTGGCTCTAATACATTTGTACCTCAATCATACTAATTCTGAGGATATAGCAGTGCAAACAATTCTTTACTAGAAATCCTTATAGCCATCACATATACTTTCTGTACTGTATCATCACATGGATACGTATTTATAACCACAGTCCTATTGTTTCAGATGTGTGTGATTCTTCCTCCATCTCACTTCCAACCGTCTCCTTAAGAGAAAAGACTGTTTTATTTATACTTGTACTTGCTATAGTATCTAAAATTGCCAGAGGTTGCAAATGTTACTTAAAAAATAATAACGAAAACTACTTTATCGTTTAAATGAACTAAAGATTGCATAGTTGAAAACACCAGTCACAAAGCAAAAACTCAACTTTTGTTTCCCTTGTTACTTATATGAGTTCAAATAGTTTACTTAATATTTTATGAAAATTCATTAATAATATCAAAATAAGGGGCCCCTCAGTGGCTCAGTCAGCTGAGCTTCCAACTCTTGATTTCGGCTCAGGTCATGATTTCACAGTTTGTGAGATCGAGTCCTGCATCCAGCTCTGTGCTGACAGTGCAGAACTTGCTTGGGATTCTTTCTCTCCCTCTGTCTCTATCCTTCCCCTGCTCTCTCTCTTAAATTAAAAAGAAAACAACAACAATGATTTTAAATAATATCAAAGTAAAAGTATTACTCGCTTCAGGTAGGAAATAAGATATTACTCTTTTTTATCTACTTTTAATCTAAATAAGTAAAACATCTGACTTCTTTCAGGAGCTTCTTCATGGACACGGCAGAAACAATATAATTGCTCCATATAGAATTAAGATGAAGAAATGGAAAGGCAGGACACCTTCCTGCCTCAGTCAGTATAGCATGCAACTTTTGATCTCAGGGTTGTGAGTCTGAGGCACAGGTTGGGTGTAGACATTATTTAAAAATAAAATATTTTTTTAAAAAATGGAAAAGCAACTATATGTCCAAAGTCTGTATTTATGCATTTACAAGAAAGTCTTGGGGTGGGGGTGGATTACTCATCCATTTGCTTCCTAGTAGAAATATCCTAGCTGCAAGCAAACTCCTTGACCTCCACCGCAGCAATTTCTCAGTTGACAAATCCCCAAAAGCAAAAGAATCAAGAGCAAAAATAAACTGTTGGGACCTCATCAAGATGAAAAGCTTCTGCAAGGCAAAGGAGACAATCCATAAAAGTAATAGACAACCGACGGAATGGGAAAAGATAGTTGCAAATGACATATCAGATAAAAGGTTAATATCCAAAATCTATAAGGAACTCACCAAATTCCACAACAGAAAAACAAACAACCCAGTAAAGAAATGGGCAGAAGATATGAACAGACACTTCTCCAAAAAGGACATCCAGATGGCCAACAGACACATGAAACGATGCTCAGCATCCCTCCTCATCAGGGAAATACAAATCAAAACCACACTGAGATACCACCTCACGCCAGAGTGGCTACAATGAGCAAATCAGAGGACTCTAGATGCTGCCGAGGATGTCGAGAAACGGGCACCCTCCTACACTGTTGGTGGGAATGGAAACTGGTGCAGCCCCTCTGGAAAACAGTGTGGAGGTTCCTCAAAAAGTTAACAATAGAACTCCCCCATAACCCAGCAATAGCACTGCTAGGAATTTACCCAAGGGATATAGGAATGCTGATGCATAGGAGCACATGTACCCCAATGTTCATAGCAGCACTCTCAGCAATAGCCAAAACATGGAAAGAGCCTAAGTGTCCATCAACGGACGAATGGATCAAGAAGATGTGGTTTATCTGTACGATGGAATACTGCATGGCAATGAGAAAGAATGAAATGTGGCCATGTGTAGCAACATGGATGGACCTTGAGGGTGTTATGCTGAGCGAAATAAGTCAGGCAGAGAAGGACAAATACAATATGTTTGCAGATATAGGAGGATTAGGAGGAACTTAACGGAGGACCACTGGGGAGAAGAAGGGGGGAAATAGTGAGGGAGAGGGAGAGAGGCAAACCATGAGAGACTCTTGAATGCTGAGAACAAACTGAAGACTGATGGATGTGGGATGTGAGGGGGAGATGGGCATGGAGGAGGGCACTTGTGGGGATGAGCACTGGGTGTTATATGGAAACCAACTTGACAATAAACTATTTGTAAAAAAAAATAAAGAAAAGAAAAGAAAAAAAGAAATATCCTAGTTGCCTAGGATGTATAAAGAGATGAACATGAGAAATGGCTGTATGCAAATTTGGGGGTGAGGTGAAGGAGATAGGATGGATGTAGTCGATCCATTTGATAAAACAAGAGTTTAAATTGGTTTCTTACCCCACGGTACTGGCTTTCATTGAAAATCTGAGGTGGCAGGGGGTACCCTGTGGCTGGTCGATTGTTTTCAGGTACATTTTCTCTCATCCACTTCCGATTCTCTTCACTGGCTGCAATGTCTTTTTCTTCAAATCCTATGTTGTTAGCTTCTAGAAAACCAAGCACATCCTGCTGTTTCTTCTTAATCTAGAACCCAAAGGACAAAGAAACTATACTGTTGAACAAAAGATTTTGTTTTTATTTTTCAAATTAAACAGAATTCAGTGTTTATGAACTAGCAGAAATGAATTCAGACACGGATCTAGATTTGTGGTTTCACAGAAGATATGTAGTTTTTCTTCTTTATTATGTTGTTGTTAATGATGTGTCACAAATAGATTGAATAACTTTCAGTTTACAAATACATGCATCAACCTATTTTTTTTTATTTTTCCAAAGAAAACTCCCACATCTAATGATGCAGGAGTAAGGTTAGCTAAAGCATATCAGTAACCTAAAGTGCAGGTAAATCAAAACTGAGTAGTGGGAAGCTGTGCTTTCTGATTATCTACAAGCTTTTCATAGCTTCAGCCTCATAGAAAATCTTTCCAAATGACTCAAGATTATATCCTCTTCTTGCTTTAAAATTTATCTTTAGGGGCACCAGGGTGGCTTAGTCGGTTAAGCGTCCGACTTTCGCTTAGGTCATGATCTCGCGGTTCGTGGGCTGAACCTTGCGTCGGGCTCTGTGCTGACTGCCAGCTCAGAGCCTGGAGCCTGTTTCAGTCTGTGACTCCCTCTTTCTCTGGGCCTCCCCTGCTCACGCTGTCTTTCTCTCTCTCCTAGAAATAAATAAAACATTTAAAAAATAAATTTATCTTTAATTTTTATGTTTGTATTTTTTAAATTAAAAAGTCCATAATTATTATAGTTTCTAAGTGGTTTTAGTTCTTCCTCATAGCAGAATAATTCTATGTATATAATATAAATATAATATAATATAATATAATATAATATAATATAATATAATATATATTATACTATAATAGTTATGTATACTATATTATATATAGTATTATATATAGTATACATACTATACATACTATATATAGTATATATATACTATATTATAATAGTTATTATACTAACTATATATATTATATATTATATTTATATAATATATATATTTATATAATATATAATATTTTATATATATACTTGCTAGCATTTTTTTCCAGTTCCTTTTTAAATTAGCTTTTTATTTTGATCCCAGTGTATTTAACAGTGTCATATTAGTTTCAGGTGTACAATATAGTTATTCAACAATTCCATACATCACCCAGTGCTTATCACAAGTGCATTCCTTAATCCCCATCACCTATAGCACCCATCCCCTCCACCTCCCCTCCACCTCCCGTCTGATAACCATCAGTTTGTTCTTTATAGTCAAGAGTCTGTTTCTTGGTCTTTCTCTTTTTTTTCCTTTGCACAATTGTTTCTAAAATTCCACGTATGAGTGAAATCATATGGTATTTGTCTTTCACTGTCTGACATAGTTTGCTTAGCATAATACTTTCTATCTGCATCCATATCCTTGCAAATGACAAGACTTAATTCTTTTTTATGGCTGCATAATGTTCAATTATGTATATATACTACATCTTCTTTGTACACTTATCTATTATAGCATATTTTGGCTGCTTCCATAATTTGTCTATTGTATACCATAATGGAATAAACATAGAGGGTGCATGTATCCTTTTGAATTAGCACTTTTGTATTTTGAGGTAAATATTCAGTAGTGCGATTATGGGATCATTGGGTAATTCTACTTATATATTTTTGAGGAATCATTTTCCCCAGTAGCTGCACCAGTTTGCATTCTCACCAGCAGTGCAAGAGGGTTTCTTTTTCTCCAAATCTTCACCAACATTTGTTTCTTGTGTTTGTCCTTTCAGACATTTTGACAGGGGTGAGGTGATAGATAACTGATTGTGGTTTTGATTTGCATTTCTCTAATGATGAGTTATGTGTCTTTTCCTGTGTCTGTTGGCCATTTATCTGTCTTCTATGGAGAAATTTCTGTTCATATATTTTGCCCATTTTTTAAATTGGATTATTTGTTTTTTGGGGAGTGTTGAACTGTATCAGTTCTTTATATATTTTGGATACTAACCCTTTATTGGACGTGTCATTTGTAAATATCTTCCCCCATTCAGAAGGTTGCGTTTTCGTTTTATTTACTGTTTCTTTCACTGTGCAGAAACTTTTTGTTTTGATGTAGTCTCAACAGTCTATTTTTGCCTTTATTTCATTTGCCTGAAGATATATATCCAGAAAAAATGTTGCTATGACCAAGGTCAGAGACATTACTGCCTGTGCTCTCCTCCAGGATTTTTATGGTTTCAGGTCTCACATTTAGGTCTTTAATCCATTTTGAATTTATTTTTGAGTATGGGAAAAGAAAGAGGTCCAGTTTCACATGTGCATATAGCTGTCCAGTTTACACAAAACCTTTTGTTAAAATGACTTTTTCCCATGGGATATTCTTTCCTAGTTTGTTGAAGATTAATTACCAATATAATTGTGGGTTTATTTCTGGGTTTTCTATTTTGTTCTACTGACCTATGTGTCTATTTTTGTGTCAGTATCATACTGATTTGGTCACTACACCTTTGTAATATAACTTGTAGCCTGGAATTGTGATGCCTTCAGTTTTGCTTTTGTTTTTCAAGATTGCTTTGGCTATTCAGGATCTTTTGTGGTTCAATACAAATTTTAGGATTGTTTGTTCTAGTTCTGTGAAAAATGCTAATGGCATTTTGATAGGGATTTCATTAAATGTGTAGATTGGTTTGGGTAATATAGACATTTTAATAATGTTTGCTCTTCCTATCCATGAGCATGGAATATCTTTCCATTTCTTTATGTCATTTTCAATTCCTTTCATCAATGTTTTATAGTCTTCAGAATACAGGTCTTTCACTACTTTGCTTAGGTTTATTCCTAGGTATCTTATTGTATTTTGTGCCATTGTAATTGGGTTTTTTCCTTAATTTTTATTTTTGCGGCTTCATTATTAGTGTATAGATATTCAATAGATATCTGTATGTTGATTTTGTATCCTGTGATTCTATTTAATTGATTTATCAGTATATATAGATATATATATGTATACTGTGTATATATGTATACTGTATACATATATATATATATATACACACATATATATGTATATATAATTGGTGGAGTCTTTAGAGTTTTCTATATAGAGTATCATATCATTTGAAAATAGTGAAAGTCTTATATCTTCCTTGCTGATGTGGATTCCTTTTATTTCTTTTTGTTGTCTGATTGCTGTGGCTAGGGCCTCCAGTACTATGTTGAATAAAAATGGTGGAAGTGGATATCCTTGTCCTGTTCCTGACATTAGGGGAAAAGCTCTTAGTATTTTTACCATTGAGTATGATGTTCGCTGTGGGTTTTTTATATGTGGCTTTTACTATGTTGAGGTATGTTCCCTCTAAATCTAGTTTGTTTAGGGCTATTATCATGGATGATTATTGTATTTTGTCAAATATTTTTTCTTCATTTATTGAAAATATGGTTTTTATCCTTTCTCTTATTGATGTGTTATATCATGTTGATTGATGTGTGAATATTGAACAACACTTGCATCCTGGGGAAACAATCCTGCTTGCTTGTGGAGAATATATTTTTTTAATATACTGTTGGATTAGATTTGCTACTATTTTTTTAGTTTTTTTTTTTTTTTTTATCTATGTTCATCAGAGATACCACTCTGCAGTTTTGTGTGTGTGTGTGTGTGTGTGTTTATCTGGTTTTGGTATCAGAGTAAGGGTAATGTTGGCCTCATTGAAGGAATTTGAATATTTTCCTTCCTCCTGTAATTTGGAATATCTTGAAAAGAACAGGTATTAACTCTTTACATATTTAGTAGAATTCACCTGTGAACCCATTTGTCAAGAATCTTTTGATTAATGAGTCAATTTCCTTGCTAATTATCAGTCTGTTCAAATTTTCAATTTCTTCCTGCTTAAGTTTTTGTAGTTTATATGTTTTTAGAAATTTATCCAATTTTTGGAGAGGGCAAGATGGCGGAGAAGTAAGGAGCTCCGTACTTGCACTCGCGCCCATACATCACACAGAAAAGATCCGAAGACATTGGAAACCTTA